>NW_022316322.1:0-14436 GCF_002776525.5 Piliocolobus tephrosceles
TAACAAACTAGAAAATTTAGGGTGAACAGATAAATGTCTGAAAACATGCAATCTCCCAAGATTGAAACAGGAAGCAATAAAAATCCTGAAAAGACCAACAAAAATTAGTGATATTCAAGCAGTAATTTTAAAAGTCTCAACAAAGAAGCCCTAAAACACATGATTTTAAATGGTGAATTCTGCCCAATATACAAAAAGATCTGCTAGCAATTCTACTGAAACTTTTTCAAAAAGTTGACTAGAGGGTGTTTCTCGCTAACTCATTCCACAAAGCCACTAACAGCCTGATACCACACCCATGCCAGGACCCAAAAAGGAATACTACAGATCAATATCACTGATGACTATAGATGTAAAAATCCTCAACAAGACACAAGAAAATGGAATCCAATCACATATCAAAAAGATAAAATGCCACAATCTACTAAGTTTTGTTTCAGGGATGCAACGATGGCTCAACATTCATGTATCAATAACTGTGATCCACCACATAAACAAAATTCAAAACAAAGAAACATATAATCAGGTCAATAGGTCCAAAAAAAGCAATTGATAACATTTCGGATTTCTTTATGATAAAAACCCTCAACAAAATTAGAATAGAAGGAAAACATACCTCAAATGAATAGAAACCATATATGACAAACTCACTTACAACATTATACTGAATAGGAATATGTTGAAAGTATTCCTCCTAAGACTCAGAACATGTCAAGGATGCCAACTTTCACCACTCTTAATCAATATAGAACTTGAAATCCTGGCCAGAGTAGTCAGGCAGGAGAAAGAAATAAAGACACCCAAATTGGAAAAGAGAAAGTAAAATTATTTTGTGTTTGCTGATAATATGATTTTATGCTTAAAACACTAATATTCTTTAGAAATACTCCTAGAATTGATGTATTAATTCAGCAAAGTTTTAAAATAATGGAAAAAACATACAAAAGACAGTACTATTTTTATGCACATGTAACAATCAAGCAGAGAACCATAGATGCGTGGAACAGGATAGACATTCCAGAAATAAACTCACATGCCTGCAGCCAACCGACTGTGACCAACTAGACAAAAAGCATGTCCTGGGAAAAGGTCACCTTGTTCAATAAATTGTGCAGGAAAAACTGAAAAGCTATTTGCAGAAGAATAAAACTGGACCCATATCTCCCACTACGTGCAAAAGTTAAGCCAAAACCTATAAAATACTTAACTGGGAGATCTGAGAGTCTGAAGGTTGTAGATGAAATCCTAGGAATGTTTTTCTGGACATTGTCCTAGGCAAAGAATTCATGACTACAACCTTAAAAGTAAACAGAACTAAACCAAAATAGACAATTTAGGCTTCATACAAATAAGAAGCAAAGCATGTGCTCAGCAAAATAAAAAATCAACAAAGTTAACAGAAAACCTACAGAATGACAAAAAATATTTGTAAACACTACCTCTGACAACAAGCTAATATTTGGAATGTGCAAGAAACAAAAACAACACAAGAAAACACAAATAGCCTCATTTTAAAGTGAGCAAATAACAGACATTTATTTTTCAAAACAGGACGTAAAAATCATCCACCAGCATATGAAGAAACAATCAATGGCATTAATCATCACAGAAATGCAATTTAAAGTCACAATGAGAAACCATATTAAACCAGTCAGACTAGTTGTTGTTATTATTATTATTATTATTATTATTATTATTATTATTATTATTATTTGAAGTGGAGTCTCGCTCTGTCGCCCGGGCTGGAGTGCAGTGGCGCGATCTCGGCTCACTGCAAGCTCCTTCTCCCGAGTTCCCGCCATTCTCCCGCCTCAGCCTCCCCAGTAGCTGGGACTACAGGCGCCGCCACCTTGCCCGGCTAGTTTTTTGTATTATTTAGTAGAGACGGGGTTTCACCGTGTTAGCCAGGATGGTCTCGATCTCCTGACCCCGCCTTGGCCTCCCAAAGTGCTGGGATTACAGGCTTGAGCCACCGCGCCCGGCCCAGACTAGTTATTAAAAAGTTAAAAATAAAAACTAAACTGAACAAAAAAATAGATGTTGGTGAGGATACAGAGAAACAGTAGTGCATATACACTGTTGGAGAAAATGTAAATTAGTACAAGCTATATGGAAAACAGTATGGAAATTTCTCAAAGAACTAATAATCGAACTAATATTTGATTCCGCAACCACACTACTTGGTATCGGCTCAAAGGAAAATAAATTTTATATTGGACAGATGCCTGCTTTTATGTTCATTGTTGCGTTATTCACAGCAGCACATATATGGTACCAAACTTAGTGTCTATTAATGAATGATTAGATAAAGAAAACATGCTGTACATGTATATGTGCATATATATAGACACACATATACACCCTCGCAAATACACTATATATATTTCTGAATATATATGTACACACATTTAATTACTACTCAATAATAAAAAATGAAATTATGTATTTTACATTAGCATGGATGAAACTTTAGACCACCATCTTAAGTTAAATAATTCAGAAGAGTAAAGTTGAATACCACATGTTCTCACTTATGTAAGTAAGAACTAAATAATATGTACACACGAATATAGAGTGTGGAACAATAAATATTGGAGATTTGGAAGGTCTGGAGGGTGGGAGCAGTGTGTGGGGTGAGAAAATACTTAATGAGTACAACATACACCATCCAATGATGACTCCCCTTAAAGCTCTGACTTCATCACTAAACAATATATCCATGTAACAAAATTGCACTTTCACCCATGAATTTATACCAATAAAAAGATAAGTGGATGTATATTCCAAGTTATCATTAACCCATATTAGAATGTCTTACACATACAGCATTACAACTTCTTTATTTGGAGTATTCTATTTTTTTTTTTCACTTACAAGAGAAAGGCAATCTCAATTCTGAGGGTAAACACACTTTGGGGAAGCTGTTGTGCGGTACAGGAAGGCAGCTGTCCCATTAGGAACAAGAGCTTTGTGTTTGGGTCATGTTCAACCATCCACTGTTGTTCTATAGTAATCTCTGGGCGCAATATTGACCCCTGCATTCTCCTTTATTCTAAGGCACTCAAAGCAAAGTCCACTCTTACATCAGTCATTGTCCAAGTCCAGATTAACAAAAAATATTAAGCTAAAGATAAAGCTCAAAAGCAGAGCCCCTTGTCACTATCCTCCCCCATTTCAGTTGTTTTGTGGTTCACCCTCCCCACGTCACCACCTGAGCCACCTTCTGGGTGGATAGAGTTTGTGAAGCTTTGGTCTGTCATCCCAGCATAATTGCCCCCTTAGGTAGTGCTCTGGAGCCCATCAGACAGAAATGAGATTGGCCAAAATCTGAGGTGGGCGCATTGCCATTTCCCTGCAATCCTTCTCCCAGATGTTCACTTAATTCCCACAAATAATAATTGCATATTTAGGCTAATTCTTATCATTTTATGTTTCCTTATGTATCAATTGAGCCAGCTCTATGGGAGTATGAGTTATCATTTCTAAATTGCATTTACATCCAGACATCTACTTCTGTTCAGCTGCTGTCTCAGACCAGGTAATTCTGTTTCCACCCAGGTATCAGCTTTTGTCACTTCACACCTGAATATTTCTGTTTCCAAACAATGCTTCAGCCACGTGTCATTGATTCAGGGTCCCTCTAGGAAATCCTTCTTCTGATACAACTGCATTGAGAGGTTGCATCTGCCACCCTCAGGCTCACAACTCAGTAAAAACACAGGACTCATGAGAACTGTCATATTCACAGGAACAGTTTAGTACAGCAAAATGATACAATTGAAAATACATGAAAAAAAGGCACAAGGAGTGAAGCCCTGGAGAAGCCAGGCACAAGCTCTCAGGGGTCCTCCCACAGTGGAGCCTCCTGCACATGTGTAATTGTCCAGCTGTGCTGTAGGATGACATGTGTGAAGTGTTGACACCCAGGGGAGTGCCCTGAGCTTTCTTGTCCAGGGCTGTGTTTTGGGAATGAATCATTGACTATGGAACACCTGGGTAACTGACCACAATACTCAGACAATAGCCCTCCCCAGTAAAACAACAGCAGGCGCTCACTATAAATCCCTGTGATTATACGTGTACGCCATGTCCCAAGGCTGCGGACATCCACAGACACTGTTATCAGGTGGAATATTTTATGGACTTGGACACCTCATCCCAGGAGGTAACAGAGAGCCATAAATGAAGAAAAGTTTTCTTTTAATTTTTTTAGTTATTTACTTTTTTAGGAACATGCACAGTTTGACCAATTCAGGCCTGCTGAGTTAACCCACTGATGTACACAAATCCCGATGGGATGGATTGTGGATGGTTAGGCTCAGCAGAGAGGGTAGAGATGGCTGCGTTAGGACCACAAGGAGGAGCTGAGGGACTGTAGGAGGAAAGTTGAGAGGCTCTGGAGGGACCCATGAGTGTGCCTGAGCTGTGAGTTGAACCAAAGCTGTTGTGTTTCCCAGGAGCCCAAGAAAATGGTGCTAGAGTGAAGGGTGTGGGGAAGTGGCGGTAAATAGGCAGTGGATGGGTGCGGGAGGGGAAGGGAGCTAATGGGGTTAGGAACCAGGAAGGAGAGCAAGGGATCTGGGCATTCCTTACAGAAGCAGGTTCAGAAATAAGCTGTCAAATGCCCCCAGCCTGGGCTTCCATCCGTATGTCAAAGATAAATTCTAGGCATGTTTCCCATCTGACAGATACCACAGAGTGAGGAGGGAGATGGAGGCATTGCTAGGAGAGAACACCCCGGACCAGACAGCAGCGCATCCTTGTCCTCACATGGCCCTGCCTGTCCTTTATCATCACAGGTCAGAGGTTCTCATCCTTGCCCTGTGGTGGATAAAACATCCCATTCTTGGAACCCTAAGAAGACCTCCAGACACATGTGGGTGGTTAAGTCTACCATAAATCTGGCATTTCCAAACACGTCCTCTATCTGCCTTTCATCAATGTGTTCAGGAAGCTTCAGGGTAAGCGAAACACGTCAGTCCCTAAACAGTAAAAACAAAAACAAATGGCCTATTTACCCATGTTGGGATGACTCCCAGGTTTTGGAAGCAAAGAATTGGACAGAGAAGCAGAAGTGTTGGTTCTCAGGACTTCTGGACACCACACATGGAAAATGAAACTCACACATACACACATTATAGTAAAACGGATCATCACACTTATCTCATTTTTTTGAGGTTCCCAGAGCAATTAGGAAGCATTAAAGGTAGATTTATCAAAGAAAAAATATCAAGTAAAGACACTTGTTCCAGCACAGTAAGGAAGACTTTATCCAGGGTCCTCATGGTAGGTGTAGGGACCAGGGCAACAGTGTTTTGCTGTGAGAAGAGATATTCAGCTGAACTCCAAATGCAGAATGGGAGCGTGAGGATTTACAACCAAGCAGCAGGGTAGGGTCTGGAAGATGGAAAATTACTAAGCAGAAACATCAGGGGCATGACAGAATCTCCTTAAACCAACCTGCTAGGATTCTTGTTGATGTTGGGCCAGGGTGACTCGACGTCACCGAGATACAGTGAAGGGCAAGGAACCTGATCAAATACCCAGGAAAATCCGACAAGGAAGATGGGGAATCTGGCTAAACCAACACACTGGAATTCCAGGTAAAATGGAATTTCACATGAAGAGCAGAGAGAGGGGTGGATGAGAAGTTTCAGGAGCCTCCTAACTTCTGTGGAAGCAAATGGGCTGCATCAGGTGGGGTCCCATCAATGGTGGCACTTTCTGCTGAACAAACTCACAACTGAGTGAAATGAGAACAATTCAGCACAAAAATGTAAATTCAACCATTTCCTGAATTTCTGGAGATTGTGAGTGGCAGAATGAGCTGGGGTGTGATAGCTCAGGGGGTGTCCTAATTCTGAACCCACAATTAGTTCTAAGCAGTGTTCACTGACAAAAGAACAGCTCCAGGTTCCCACAGGCACAAACACCTGACTCCATGAATCTGCAGCCGGGAGTCTCTGCAGGCTCTGAGGTGCACAGGACAGATCCCACCTCAGAGTCAGCCTCAGGTAACTATCTGCTCTTCCTGTGGTGGGGAGAGGAACAGTGTGGAAGGAGGGTCAGCTGTACTCTACTCAGGATCTCTGTACATGGAGGAAAACAACGAAAGGGGGGATCACACGTCCTCAACACGTCACAATTCCACATGAGAAAGGCAACTCTGTTCCAGGACATTCTGTGGAATCAAGGAATAAAGCAATTGAGACAAATTAGAAATCACCATTGTTTACAGACTGCATGTTTGTTTCTATGTCACCCACAGAAATGAAATAAAAGCCTGTGTTCTGTATAGAACCCGCACCGTGTGGGCCCTGAGTCAGCACCTCCCTCCCTCCACCTTCAGGGAGCACAACGCAGCTGACCCAGGTGCCCCGGGCTGCACTCTGTCTTCCATGCCATGGCTGGTGCTGGTGCCCCGTCCTGTGCTCCACTCTCAGGAGAAGAACGAGCTCTGTGCTGATCTGAGCAGAGCCACTGCTGGGAATCACTGAGTCCCCGATGGGAAACTTTGACACGACTCTGACTCAGTGCCCTTGCTGGACCTTCTAGAACAGCACAGAAGTTTAAGAAAGTTCCTCTCAGTCCTCCTCCCTCTCTCCTTCACTCAGGGACCGACTTCCCTCACACGCCTTCAGCTTCCCCAGCCTCCTTCCACCCCCTCTGCATTTCCTCTCAAAAGCGTGGACAGATTCCTTAGGAAACTGTACACAAACCTAATCCAGTCATAGAATGTGCTTCTCTGAAGACCAACACTAACGCACATATTTTGGCAAAGCTGTTTATAATACCAGCCAGATTCTATTGACAAATATATGATATGAACTGACCACCGCAATCACCAGTTTTACGTGTCTCCTTGGTTAGAACACAGTCTCAATTATTCGAATCTAGGTGTTGCTCTGATGATTTCATATAGGTGTTATTCAAACCTGCCATCAAGTTTCTTGAACTAGGAAGATAGTACTAGTTATCCTGGGTGTGCCTGATTTAATTCTAGCAGAACAAAAGACAACAAAATTCCCTGATGGATGGCAGGTGTGCCTCTTTCCAAGAATTCCAGCCTGTCCTTCCTGAAGGCCGGCCCTAGACATGCCTAGACAGAAGACACAATTGCTGTCACCAAGAAATCCTACACACTGGAGTGTCCACGATCAGCTCCCCCAAAGTCACAGGTGAGGAAGGTGACACAGGCAGTCTTGGCAGATCCAGATCACAGATCTAGACAGGGTTCTTGGGGAAACTGTTAGATGGAGAAATTGCTAAGACTCTGAAAGGAAACCAGCCCTTAACCTTCCTGAGCAACTTGCCCCAGAACTAACCCTGTGCTCAGTGTGTCTTGAGCGCCCTCTGCAGCCCAGGCCCCTCCTGTCTTCCTGCAGGGACGTTTTTGTCTGGGCTCTCACTGACTTCCCCTCACTGTGTATCTTTTGCACAGTAATACAAGGCCGTGTCCTCGGCTCTCAGCCTGCCCATTTGCAGATACAGGAAGTTCTTGGCGTTGTCTCTGGAGATGGTGAATCGGCCCTTCACGGAGTCTGCATAGTATGTGCTATCACCATCCCAACTAATACCAGAGACCCACTCCAGACCCTTCCCTGGAGCTTGGCGGACCCAGCCCATGGCATAATCGTCAAAGGTGAATCCAGAGGCTGCACAGGAGAGTCTCAGGGACCCCCCAGGCTGTACCACGCCTCCCCCAGACTCCACCAGCTGCACTTCACACTGGACACCTGCAAACAGAGTTATACCCTGGTCAGAAACTGCCACACAAATCCACTGTTTCTCTCACTCATGTTCACTCACACTCAACATCTCTATTTCGCCTTGAATCACCTTTTAAAATAGCAACAAGGAAAACCCAGCTCAGTCCAAACTCCATGGTGAGTCCTCTGTGTTCAGTGCTTATCACCGAATGGAAACACCTGGGAATCTCAGGGCTGGGACTCCTCTCCCAGGGCTGCAGGGTCAGGGCTAGGTTAGTTCTCATATAAGCAGAGGGAGGACCCTATTTGCATGTCTCCTGCTATATAATGAGTTCTGTAAGGGATGCATCAGAGTGGGCTGTGTCCAAGAGTGGATGTGGGTGATTATACTTCATAAGTAATTAATTCTCATTGGCCTTCATACTTTTACATGCACATGAAATATGTTCTTTGGGAGTCAATGCTTCCTTCACTTACAGATGTGAATGTAAACTCCCAAGCACGGAGGGGCCATGTGACACGTCTAAGAGCTCACATCTGGCAAGAGCCAGTCTCAGTGTCTGGCGTATGTTTCTCACAACTGGATCCAACTGCTCCCTACATTAACTCTAGGAAACAGCTGGAAATTCCAAGTGAGGTTTACAAAACAATCTTCTTATTATGAGACTGTGATATTATTTGGCTGTATCTTGGTGTCTTTCTGAGTAATGTAGAAAAACTGAGGGTTAATTCATGTGAGAATTCAGGAGCTCATGACTTTTCTTGTATTATTTTTATTTCTCTCCTCATCTTCTACCACATTAGACTTTTAATTTTAATAGTTTTAATGAGGTAATACTGACATAATCTTCGCATAATATGTTCACCATTTGACAGACATTGACCTAATCACCATTCACAGAGAAAACAAATCAATTTGCCTCTCAATTTTCTCTTTGTCTCCCGCAATTTCTCCTTCCTATACCTTCGCTTCTCTTACCATGGAGAAGTCAGTTAGGGATCTTTGTTATGTAGCTTCCAATGAGTATTCACTTTGTACAGTTTATAAAACGGAATCATATGTATGTGTTTGGCTCATTATACTCATCGTATGTACTTTTGAATTGAACCACACTGTTGATCGGATCCAACATTAACTGACTGCAGTAGTGGGTACTATTCCAATAAACGACTTTTCCACAATTTGTTTACTGATAAAGGTGCTGATTGGTATTTGGATTGGTTTCAGTTTCTGTGTATTTGAAATAAAGCTGCTGCTCAGCTTAGAGGAGTACACAGCTGAGAAACGTGTTCTAGATCTTACAGCAACATGAACAACAGCTAAATTGGTCAAGTTTCAAATGAATCAATATTCTGTAATACCTCAGGTAATTAACGTTACGGCACCCCGTGCGTATGTCAGTGTGTGAGAGAGAAAGAAAGAAAGAGGGAGGAAAGGAGACTGAAAATAAAGTGATTCTACGTAAGTATTAATTTGTGAGGTCCTCAAATGCATGGACTGATTCCTAATGAACAGAGTCCCCATAGGTTGAAGAGGGTAACTTGATGTACCCACATATGGCTATAGATTCATAATATAAATGTTATTCTCTAAACACATAAACACTCAAACACATTAGAATAGATGTCGTGTCTAGTGGTGGAATGAGAAGGTGACACTAAAACCTGTCTTCAGGCCTTTCCCCACCTGCTATACCTGCTCTGAGGCTGACCCTTGAGCCTACCTGACCACTGAGCCCCACAGTGGTCCTGAGACCTCATGCAGTGCCATGTACCCCCTGGGTTTCCCTGCTGGTTCCTGGATGCTGGCTTCTGTCCTCAGCACCCCCTGCTGTCCTGTAAACCCCCACAGGAAGGTTTGCGTGTGCGCTCACACTGATGTCTCCTCACTGTGTCTTTTGCTTAAAAATACTTGTTTGTGGCTGGGCACAGTGGCTCACACCTGAAATCCCAGCACTTTTGGAGGCCAAGGTAGGTGGATCGCAAGGTCAGGAGTTCAAGACCAGCCTGGCCAACATAGTGAAAACCCAACTCTATCAAAAATACAAAAATTAGCCAAATGTGGTGATGGGTGCCTGCAGTCCCAGCTACTTGGAGGCTGAGGCTGGATAATCGCTTGAACCCATGATGTGGAGGTTGTATTGAGCCAAGATTGTCCCACTGCACTCCAGCCTGGGTGACACAGCAAGACTCTCTCTGAAAAACAAACAAACAAACAAACAAACAAACATGGTTGTGTGCCTGTTGCTCCCGTAGCTCAGTCATAGGGAAGACCCGTTTTTGGACATAGATCTGGAGGTGGTGACTGGACTCTCGAGGAGTGGGTTGGAATTTGTGCTCCCTTCATGACCTGTGCACCTGACCCACTCCAGTCCCTTCCCTGGGGGCTGATGGATCCAGCTCCAGGAGGAAGTCCTGGTTCTGTTGGGGAATCCAGCGTTTAAACCGAGATGTTATTGTTGTTGATTCACTAAACAAAATGTGGCACTCATTTTTATTGTGTTGAGATACACATAACATAAAATTTACCATTTTAGCCCTCAGTAGGTGTATAGTCAGTGACACTTTACATATTCGCAATGCTGTGCAAGTATCACCACTATTTGGTTTTGGAACATTTTGCTCACCAAAAAGGAAACCTCACTTCCCTTAAGCAGTCACTCTGTTTCCTCTCCACTCACCTCCTGAGATCCGTCTCTAGGGGATTTCCTGCTCTCCATACTTCATATCCATGAGACAATTTGGGATGCAGACTTCTGTGTCTACCTCAGTTCACTCAGTCAATGTTTTCAAGGTTCATCCAAGTTGCAGCCTATGTCAGTGCTTCACTCCTCTTTAAAGCTGGGTTACAGGCACACAGATACACTGCAGCATCTTCATCCCTGTGGGTTACAGACATGCAGACACACTGTAGCATCTTCATCCCTGTGGGTTAGAGACACACAGACACACCGCAATGTCTTCATCCCTGTGGCAGTCAATGGACACTTGAGCTGTATTCTCCATTTGACTACTGTGAGTGGTGACACTAGGTACATTTTTGTATGAGGTTTTCCCTGAAGACCATTTTTCAAAGTTGCTGTCCCATTTCAATACCAACCAGCAACCATAACCATTCCAAATTCAGTGTGTCTTTGCCTACAAGTGATTATGTTTTTCTATTCATTTTTGAATATTGGTTATCTTAGTGTGTGTAAACGTGGTAATCTGTAGGGAACTTAAATCATCAGTATAAACTAGATAACCCTATTAAAAATGGGGAAAGGACATGCACAGAAACTTCTCAAACACTGACATACAAGTGAATAAGTAACATATAAAAATGCACAGCATCGTCAATGGTCAGATAAGTGCAAATCAAAACCAAATGAGATACTATCTGACACATGTCAGAATTACTATCACTAAAAGATCAGAAATTAACAGATGCAGGCAAGGCTATAGAGAAAAGGGAACACTTACATACTTTTGGTGAAAATGTAACTTGCTCCAAGTACTGTGGCAATCAGTCTGGATATTTCATGAATAAATTAAAGCAGAGCTACCATTCCCCTCAGCAATCTCATTACTGGGTATATGCCCAAGAAAAAACAAATTATTGTAACAAAAAGACACATCCACTCATGTGTGTTTCACTGAGCAGTTCACAGTACCACAGACATGGGATCAACCTAAATGCCCATCGGTTATAGACTGGATAAAAAACATGGTACTTATACACAGTGCAATACTGTGCAGCTGTAAAAAAGAATGAAATTCTGTTTTTGCAGAAAATTTGGTGGAGCTGGAGACGAAAATTCTAAGCAAACTAACATAGCAACAGATGATAAGAGTCAATGGGAGGGGAAATGGACGTTTTGGGTGTTGCTCTGTGTAAAATTGAGAAAACAAATCCCCTGGGTACATGAACTCTTGAAATAGACAAGCCTGAAGACACTCATGCCTTGACTTTCATATCATTAGGTTGTGCTTTTTCTCATTTATAGTCAGTTATCATAGTTTCCTTCACTCTTGGCTAAAATAGCCACACATTATAATCTAGAGACATTAAAATAAAAATAACATATCTGAACATTAGGACAAGTGCTAACTGTTAGGTCAAAGTTAGTATGGATTCAGTGTGATAGCCAGGAGACTTGGCTGAATACGAGCAGTGAGCTCACAGCAATGTTATCTAAACTAGGAAAGTTTGTTTACATCTTTTAGATTAGATTCCCATGGAAATCCTTGATCTAATATCATCTCTGATGAATCATATGTCAGTAACAAAACTGGAGGTTATGCACTCAGATGAGTAGTGTATTCATAATGTGTCCTTCCACCTGATGTAAAGTCAGCCTGCGTGACAGAAGTTATTGTGGTCAACAGAGCTCGTCAATAAGCCAAAGGCAAGGATTAAGTACATGTTTTAGAGGAGTGCCTGACTTTGGGATGCTCTTCACACAAAGAAGCTTCTCACATCTTCTGGAACATGTAAAAATTCTCAACAAAAGAATAAATTTCAGATGCATGGCTACATTTTAGGAACCTGACAAATGTAACTTAGAAAGTAAAATCCTAAAGGAAACTGAAATGGCAAAACAACTAAAAGAATATTGTAGTGGACCATCACATCAAACAGTCTTGTTTATAATACTATCTAAACTCAGAAGTCATCAGCATTACTCATATAACTCAGCATCTGTCCCATCCACAATCTTCTGAAAACACTGAAGAAAATGATCATCCTTGAACTAAAATTGTCAAAACCTTAAGAAAATCTTGAACTTCCCTGGCCAAACATTCTCTCCCTAGCATCAGAGCATTATAGTCAAGTCCCTCAGGGAGACATCAGTTATTAGCCTGTGGTTTGGTAGCTGGAAGGCACATACACTTAGAGATGTACCCCCAGTGCTCACCTCTTCCTATTAACATGCACACATGACAAAGTATTGAAAGTGATGACGGTATTTTACACACTCCATCCATCGACAGATTAAAGCTACCATTTTCCTACATCTTTTCAATAGCCTCTAATGACATTGAAACAGGGAATTATATCTACTGGAAGAAACATCAGGGTGGAACACTGCTCTTGAACTACTTTGGAAGGAATCTTACCAGGTGATTTCAAACACAACCCAGCAGTGAATTTGTACAATGTCAATAGTTGGGTTCATACTGATGAACTGTAAACTAAAAATAAAATCCTAAGTGCCCCAACTGACTAAATAGTCCATCTGTTTGTCTAAGGGACTCCAGAAGAGCCTAAAAACTGAGTTCCCAGCCATGACACGATCAGACAAGCCTGTTCTACCCACTCCCCCTTTCAGTTTAGACACAACAATGACCAACACCAATGTTAAAATAGAGATCATAAGACTGACAGAACAGACTCCCTGTGGCAATGTCAAATTATAAACAAGACCTAAAGCCATGTCAGGCAAGGGTTTTGCCACTCACTCCTACACTTGAAAGATAAACTATGTTCTAACGGCCAATAGGTGATTCTTTTTCTCTAGTGGTTCAGTAGTCACGGGCACTGAGACAAGCACTGTGAGGACAATTGCAGCCCATCCCCTGATGAACTGACCCCTGTTCCACATCCATAACCCAGCTTTGATTGAACACTAGACTCATATCAGGAACTTTCTCCTGATCAGAGACCAATGACCATCGCCTGGCTCTGGCAGTTTGCAGAGGCTGCACACTGAGTACCTTTGTGTCTGTGCTTCTACTTTTGGCACATAGGTCCTAACTGTAATGAATTTAAATGCTAAGTCTTCACTGGTAAGTAAATAGGGGTCATGAGTTACATGCATGTGTGTCCAGTATGCATGTGTCAGCACCACCTCCATGAACATCCATAGCCCCTCCTGTAACCTGTCGATTGTGTCTGTTTAGCCAAACCCTTCAGCATAAAGCTTCTGCCCAACCCCTTCTTCGTGGGAGTGCCTTTCTCTCATCTTTACCAAAAGCTATGCTTTCCAGCATACGGCATGGCTGTAACCTTTGATAAAAAATAAACTCTCACTTTCCTAAACTGTAGATTGTGTTTTGTTTTTTATTTAACATAACTGGAGATTAAATTCAGGAGTTCATCTAATTATAAGGCTACTTTAGTGAAGAACGACACCCGAGCGTTTTCACATGTACTGTAAGGGCCTGTGATATTTTGAAGCAGGAAGCTGACCTGAGACCTTCAGAATAAACTGATGACTGTGGATAATGAAAAGGCCTAACACAGGGCATTGATTCTGCACTTCTGCCTGTCTCACTCATTCTTCTCTTTCTTTTTATTATGTCCTTATAGTAATAAAATTTTTATTTTCTTTAGACCTGTTTGCTTTTCACACATAGTGGACTCTTCTTTCTCTTTTTCACTCATTTTCTTAAGCTGCTAGGGAGAATAAAGTGCCAGGTCCTATTTTTGGTGCCTCAATGCTAATGAATTAAGGTTTATTCTTCCTCCTCCTTGTCCTCTGCATGTGGTAAATCTAGTTAAGAAATCATGGAAGCTCCCTTATCCGATGCCAGTGTGAGGTTTAAATCATGCAAGCTCCTTCTCCTGAGTAGAAACACACCCCCTGACCCCACCACCAAATCATTATAAAGCCCTGAGCCAGCCTCCTTTTCTGCTCTAATGAGGAAATTCCAGTTTGTAATTTCTTGAGAAGCCTGTGCTGCTCTCAGCAGACACCCGAAAAATAGAGTTAATAAAACTTTTTATATTCACCTGGGGTGTGAG
>NW_022316323.1:0-1948 GCF_002776525.5 Piliocolobus tephrosceles
TGTCAGGACACCAATATATCTATATTTCTCTCAGGAAACCTCAGGTTATTTGCATATTCATGAGGCAGGGTATTTCACAGCTCAAAGCCTGATCTAGGATGAGAAAAATACACAGATGCCACATCAACCATACAAGAGTGGGATACTGAGAGACCAAGCCCTAATCCTGCTTGAGGAAATGCACCCCCTGCCCCATTTTTAAGCTTTTTGTGGACAGCACTCTTCCTAATGAAGAACAATCCCCACTCCCAGGATGTGCTCCTCACTGTGAATCCACATTTTATTGGCATAGAGATTACCTCGATTGTTTCTGGGACCATCGCTGTCTCTGACATTGAGCAGGCACCTTGACTCCATCCTGGTCCCATTAGGAACAGTCAGAGCTCACTGGTAACTCTGAGTAAGTGGCCACTAGTTATCCTACATGAGTGCCCAGCAGGTCCCAGGGAGAGTTCCGAGATCTGCTGGGAACTCCCCCAAGACAGAGTCCCCAGCACCTGCCTGAGAGTCCTGAGCTCCCAGACCCTTCAGTGGAAAGACTCTTAGTTGACAGATTTGCCCTGTGATGTGTGATTGGCTCTGAGTTTTCCCTCCCACTGAGAGTAGGAATCAGGAGTTGAAATGGAAATAGGAATTGGAATTTCTTGATAAACTCATAAATCCAAAATAAATACTAAGTAATTTGTGTTTTGAATAAGTTTGGGTTTTAGGTCAAACTCCATTAAATAGAATCACTTGAAGTCTTTACATACTTTTAGTTCATGTCCATAGATGGTCATCATCTTTACATGTTGATTTCTGATCCACATGGTCTGTGCACCTGCCACACTCTCAAATCCACCACTGCCAAGTCAAACACACAGCGTAGGAAACATTACTTAGCTCTGAAATCTGAATGTCTTCTTCATAGGAACATAGTGTATCCCACAGTTATGTACTCATTAAATTAATAAACCATCTATATCCTTCATATTCTCACTATTAAGATATTTATTATCATAGAATCTCACTTTTACATAGAGTTCTCTTGACTTTATTGAGTGATATAAATGGTCCAGATGAAATAGGATATTTAAAGGCATATGAGCAACTTGTTGAACACTTATTATAGAATGAGTTTTTGAGTAAACAAGACTCAGGCCCTGAGAGAATATTTCTCATTATTCATCTCCAAGAAATAAGTGAGAACATATAGAGTCTGGTTTTCTGTTCCTAAATTAGTTTGCAAAGAGTAATGACTTCCCGTTCCCTCATGTTCCTACAAAGGACATAATTTCATTCTTTTCTTAGCTGCATAGTTTTCCATGGTTCTATGTACCACGTTTTTCTCTATCCTTTCTGCCACTATGAGCATTTAGGTAAATTCCATGTGTATGCTATTGTGAATAGTGCTGCAGTGAACCTACATGTTTCTATTCCTTTAGGTATCTGTCCAGCTGCGGGATTGTTGGGTCAAATGAAACTTCGGCTTTAGGTTATTGGAGGGATCACCACACTGCTTTCCACAATGGTTGAACTAATTTATATTCCCACTAAAGGTGTATAAATGATCGCTTTTTCTTGCAACCTTAGCAGCATCTGTTATTACTTTTTTTAAGATTAGCCATTCTGACTGATGTGAGATGGTACCTTACTGTAGTTTTAATATGTGTTTCTCCAATGATAGTGATATTCAGCGCGTTTTCCTATGCTATTTGGCCACATGTATGTCTTTTTGTAAATGTCTTTTCATGTCCTTTGACCATTTTTTCTTTCTTGTATGTTTGTTTAATTCCATGTATATTATAAATGTTAGACCTTTGTCAGATGTATAGGTGGCAAATACTTTACTTCCCATTCTAGAGGTTGCCTGTTTACTCTGTTGATAGTATATCTTGCTATGCAGAAGCTCTTTAGTTTACTTAGGTCCCATTTGTCAATTTCTGATTTTCTTAAAATTGCTTCTATC
>NW_022316324.1:0-1948 GCF_002776525.5 Piliocolobus tephrosceles
GATAGAAGCAATTTTAAGAAAATCAGAAATTGACAAATGGGACCTAAGTAAACTAAAGAGCTTCTGCATAGCAAGATATACTATCAACAGAGTAAACAGGCAACCTCTAGAATGGGAAGTAAAGTATTTGCCACCTATACATCTGACAAAGGTCTAACATTTATAATATACATGGAATTAAACAAACATACAAGAAAGAAAAAATGGTCAAAGGACATGAAAAGACATTTACAAAAAGACATACATGTGGCCAAATAGCATAGGAAAACGCGCTGAATATCACTATCATTGGAGAAACACATATTAAAACTACAGTAAGGTACCATCTCACATCAGTCAGAATGGCTAATCTTAAAAAAAGTAATAACAGATGCTGCTAAGGTTGCAAGAAAAAGCGATCATTTATACACCTTTAGTGGGAATATAAATTAGTTCAACCATTGTGGAAAGCAGTGTGGTGATCCCTCCAATAACCTAAAGCCGAAGTTTCATTTGACCCAACAATCCCGCAGCTGGACAGATACCTAAAGGAATAGAAACATGTAGGTTCACTGCAGCACTATTCACAATAGCATACACATGGAATTTACCTAAATGCTCATAGTGGCAGAAAGGATAGAGAAAAACGTGGTACATAGAACCATGGAAAACTATGCAGCTAAGAAAAGAATGAAATTATGTCCTTTGTAGGAACATGAGGGAACGGGAAGTCATTACTCTTTGCAAACTAATTTAGGAACAGAAAACCAGACTCTATATGTTCTCACTTATTTCTTGGAGATGAATAATGAGAAATATTCTCTCAGGGCCTGAGTCTTGTTTACTCAAAAACTCATTCTATAATAAGTGTTCAACAAGTTGCTCATATGCCTTTAAATATCCTATTTCATCTGGACCATTTATATCACTCAATAAAGTCAAGAGAACTCTATGTAAAAGTGAGATTCTATGATAATAAATATCTTAATAGTGAGAATATGAAGGATATAGATGGTTTATTAATTTAATGAGTACATAACTGTGGGATACACTATGTTCCTATGAAGAAGACATTCAGATTTCAGAGCTAAGTAATGTTTCCTACGCTGTGTGTTTGACTTGGCAGTGGTGGATTTGAGAGTGTGGCAGGTGCACAGACCATGTGGATCAGAAATCAACATGTAAAGATGATGACCATCTATGGACATGAACTAAAAGTATGTAAAGACTTCAAGTGATTCTATTTAATGGAGTTTGACCTAAAACCCAAACTTATTCAAAACACAAATTACTTAGTATTTATTTTGGATTTATGAGTTTATCAAGAAATTCCAATTCCTATTTCCATTTCAACTCCTGATTCCTACTCTCAGTGGGAGGGAAAACTCAGAGCCAATCACACATCACAGGGCAAATCTGTCAACTAAGAGTCTTTCCACTGAAGGGTCTGGGAGCTCAGGACTCTCAGGCAGGTGCTGGGGACTCTGTCTTGGGGGAGTTCCCAGCAGATCTCGGAACTCTCCCTGGGACCTGCTGGGCACTCATGTAGGATAACTAGTGGCCACTTACTCAGAGTTACCAGTGAGCTCTGACTGTTCCTAATGGGACCAGGATGGAGTCAAGGTGCCTGCTCAATGTCAGAGACAGCGATGGTCCCAGAAACAATCGAGGTAATCTCTATGCCAATAAAATGTGGATTCACAGTGAGGAGCACATCCTGGGAGTGGGGATTGTTCTTCATTAGGAAGAGTGCTGTCCACAAAAAGCTTAGAAATGGGGCAGGGGGTGCATTTCCTCAAGCAGGATTAGGGCTTGGTCTCTCAGTATCCCACTCTTGTATGGTTGATGTGGCATCTGTGTATTTTTCTCATCCTAGATCAGGCTTTGAGCTGTGAAATACCCTGCCTCATGAATATGCAAATAACCTGAGGTTTCCTGAGAGAAATATAGATATATTGGTGTCCTGACA
>NW_022316325.1:0-2237 GCF_002776525.5 Piliocolobus tephrosceles
TCCATGGTGATGAGCTGTGCTCCCAGGGGCTTCTTTAGAGGAGGGATGTGGTTGTTATGTGATGCTTTCAGGGTACCAATATATTTATATTTATCTCAGGAGACCTCAGGTTATTTGCATATTCATGAGGCAGGGTATTTCACAGCTCAAAGCCTGAACTAGGATGAGAAAGAAACAACAGATGCCACATCAGCTGGAGAAGAGTGGGAGGCTGAGAGACCAAGCCCTAAATCCTGCTCAAGGAAATGCATTCCCTGCCCCATTTCTAAGCTTTCTGTGGACAGCAGTCTTCCCACTGAAGAACCCAGGATATGCTCCTCGCTGTGAACCCACATTTTGCCGGCATAGAGATTACCTGGGTTGTTTCCGGGACCATCGCTGTCTCTGACATTGAGAAGGCACCTTGACTCCATTCTGGCCCCATTAGGAACAGTCAGAGCTCTCTGGTAACACAGAAAAGGTGGCCACTAGTTATCCCACATGAGTGTCCAGCAGGGCCCATGGAGACTTCTGGGATCTGCTGGGTGTTCCCAAGACAGACTCCCCAGCACTTTCCTGAGGGTCCTGGCCTCACAGGTCCTTCAATGGAAAGAATCTTGGTTTACAGATTTGCCCTCTGATATGTGATTGGCTGTGAGATTTCCCTCCCATTGATGGTAGGAATCAGGGGTTGAAATAGAAATAGGAATTTGAATTTCTTGATGAATTCATATCTCCCAAAATAATTACCAAGTAATTTGTATTTTGAGTAAGTTTGTGTTTTATGTCAAACTCCATTAAATAGAATGATTTGACATGGTTTTAGATCATGTCCATAGATCATCATCTTTACATGTTGATTTCTGATCCGCTTGGTCTGTGCACCTGCCACACTCTTCAATCCACCACTGCCAAGTCACAAACACAACGTAGGAAACATTACTTAGCTCTGAAGTCTGAATAACTTACTCATAGGAATATAGTGTCTCCCCTAGTTTTGTGCCCTTTGAGTTAAAAAACCATCCATATCCTTCATATTCTCACTATTCAGATATTTATTATCCTAGAATCCCACTGATAAATATAGTTCCCATTGCTTTTTGAGTGATATAAGTGGTCCAGATGAAATAGAATATTTAAATCAATATCAGCAACTTGTTGAACAGTTAATTTAGAATGACTTGTTGAATAAGGAAGACTCAGGCCCTGGAAAAATATTTCTTTTTATTTATCTCCAACAAATAAGTGAGAACATATAGTATCTGGTTTTCTGTTCCTGAATTAGTTTGCTAAGAGTAATGACAGCCAGTTCCATCATGTTTCTACAAAGGATATAATTTCATTCTTTTCTTAGCTGCATAGTATTCTGTGGTTGTTTGTAGCACACTTTTCTCTATCCATTCTGCCAGTGATGGGGATTTAGGTAATTCCATGTCTATGCTATTGTGAATAGAACTGCAATGAACCTACATGTTTATATTCCTTTAGGTATCTGTCCAGCTGTAGGATTGTTGGGTCAAATGAAACTTCTGTTTTAGATTATTTGAGGGATCACCACACTGCTTTCCACAATGGTTGAACTAATTTACATTCCCACCAGAAGTGTATAAATTTCCCCTTTTTTCTTCAATCATAAAATTCTGTTAATTTTTTTAAAGATTAACTATTCTAACTGATGTGAGATGGTACCTCACTGCGGTTTTGGTATGTATTTCTCTAATGATAGTGATATTCAGCATTTTTTCCTATGCTTGTTGGCCACATATAGGTCTTTTTTGAAGTGTCCCTTGGTCACTTTTTATTTCTTGAATGTTTGTTAAAGTTCCATGTATATATTATTATTGGACCTTTGTCAGATGTATAGGTTGTAAATATTTTATTTCCCATTCTATAGGTTGCCTGTTTACTCTGTTGGTGAGATTTTTGCTATACAGAAGCTCTTTAATTTACTTAGGTTCCATTTGTCAATTTTCGATTTTGTTGCAACTGCTTCTAGCATTTTCATTACAAAGCATTTGTCAGTTCTTATGTCCTAAATTGTATTTCCTATGTTATTATCCAGAGCTTTTATAGTTTTAGGTTTTACGTTTAGATCTTTAATCCACTTATAATATTTTTTCAATTGATGCTGAAAACGCATTTGATGAAACTTAACATCCTTTCATGAAAAACAAAACCATAAAAAATGGGTATAGAAAGAACACATCTCTACAAAATAAAAGTTATATTCAAGAGACTTTCAGGTAGTATCAGACTGA
>NW_022316326.1:0-2237 GCF_002776525.5 Piliocolobus tephrosceles
TCAGTCTGATACTACCTGAAAGTCTCTTGAATATAACTTTTATTTTGTAGAGATGTGTTCTTTCTATACCCATTTTTTATGGTTTTGTTTTTCATGAAAGGATGTTAAGTTTCATCAAATGCGTTTTCAGCATCAATTGAAAAAATATTATAAGTGGATTAAAGATCTAAACGTAAAACCTAAAACTATAAAAGCTCTGGATAATAACATAGGAAATACAATTTAGGACATAAGAACTGACAAATGCTTTGTAATGAAAATGCTAGAAGCAGTTGCAACAAAATCGAAAATTGACAAATGGAACCTAAGTAAATTAAAGAGCTTCTGTATAGCAAAAATCTCACCAACAGAGTAAACAGGCAACCTATAGAATGGGAAATAAAATATTTACAACCTATACATCTGACAAAGGTCCAATAATAATATATACATGGAACTTTAACAAACATTCAAGAAATAAAAAGTGACCAAGGGACACTTCAAAAAAGACCTATATGTGGCCAACAAGCATAGGAAAAAATGCTGAATATCACTATCATTAGAGAAATACATACCAAAACCGCAGTGAGGTACCATCTCACATCAGTTAGAATAGTTAATCTTTAAAAAAATTAACAGAATTTTATGATTGAAGAAAAAAGGGGAAATTTATACACTTCTGGTGGGAATGTAAATTAGTTCAACCATTGTGGAAAGCAGTGTGGTGATCCCTCAAATAATCTAAAACAGAAGTTTCATTTGACCCAACAATCCTACAGCTGGACAGATACCTAAAGGAATATAAACATGTAGGTTCATTGCAGTTCTATTCACAATAGCATAGACATGGAATTACCTAAATCCCCATCACTGGCAGAATGGATAGAGAAAAGTGTGCTACAAACAACCACAGAATACTATGCAGCTAAGAAAAGAATGAAATTATATCCTTTGTAGAAACATGATGGAACTGGCTGTCATTACTCTTAGCAAACTAATTCAGGAACAGAAAACCAGATACTATATGTTCTCACTTATTTGTTGGAGATAAATAAAAAGAAATATTTTTCCAGGGCCTGAGTCTTCCTTATTCAACAAGTCATTCTAAATTAACTGTTCAACAAGTTGCTGATATTGATTTAAATATTCTATTTCATCTGGACCACTTATATCACTCAAAAAGCAATGGGAACTATATTTATCAGTGGGATTCTAGGATAATAAATATCTGAATAGTGAGAATATGAAGGATATGGATGGTTTTTTAACTCAAAGGGCACAAAACTAGGGGAGACACTATATTCCTATGAGTAAGTTATTCAGACTTCAGAGCTAAGTAATGTTTCCTACGTTGTGTTTGTGACTTGGCAGTGGTGGATTGAAGAGTGTGGCAGGTGCACAGACCAAGCGGATCAGAAATCAACATGTAAAGATGATGATCTATGGACATGATCTAAAACCATGTCAAATCATTCTATTTAATGGAGTTTGACATAAAACACAAACTTACTCAAAATACAAATTACTTGGTAATTATTTTGGGAGATATGAATTCATCAAGAAATTCAAATTCCTATTTCTATTTCAACCCCTGATTCCTACCATCAATGGGAGGGAAATCTCACAGCCAATCACATATCAGAGGGCAAATCTGTAAACCAAGATTCTTTCCATTGAAGGACCTGTGAGGCCAGGACCCTCAGGAAAGTGCTGGGGAGTCTGTCTTGGGAACACCCAGCAGATCCCAGAAGTCTCCATGGGCCCTGCTGGACACTCATGTGGGATAACTAGTGGCCACCTTTTCTGTGTTACCAGAGAGCTCTGACTGTTCCTAATGGGGCCAGAATGGAGTCAAGGTGCCTTCTCAATGTCAGAGACAGCGATGGTCCCGGAAACAACCCAGGTAATCTCTATGCCGGCAAAATGTGGGTTCACAGCGAGGAGCATATCCTGGGTTCTTCAGTGGGAAGACTGCTGTCCACAGAAAGCTTAGAAATGGGGCAGGGAATGCATTTCCTTGAGCAGGATTTAGGGCTTGGTCTCTCAGCCTCCCACTCTTCTCCAGCTGATGTGGCATCTGTTGTTTCTTTCTCATCCTAGTTCAGGCTTTGAGCTGTGAAATACCCTGCCTCATGAATATGCAAATAACCTGAGGTCTCCTGAGATAAATATAAATATATTGGTACCCTGAAAGCATCACATAACAACCACATCCCTCCTCTAAAGAAGCCCCTGGGAGCACAGCTCATCACCATGGA
>NW_022316327.1:0-1163 GCF_002776525.5 Piliocolobus tephrosceles
TTCCCTTTGAAAACTGGCACAAGACAGGGATGCCCTCTCTCACCACTCCTATTCAACATAGTGTTGGAAGTTCTGGCTAGGGCAATCAGGCAAGAGAAAGAAATCAAGGGTATTCAGTTAGGAAAAGAAGAAGTCAAATTGTCCCTGTTTGCAGATGACATGATTGTATATTTAGAAAACCCCATCGTCTCAGCCCAAAATCTTCTTAAGCTGATAAGCAACTTCAGCAAAGTCTCAGGATACAAAATTAATGTGCAAAAATCACAAGCATTCTTATACACCAGTAACAGACAAGCAGAGAGCCAAATCAAGAATGAACTTCCATTCACAATTGCTTCAAAGAGAATAAAAGACCTAGGAATCCAACTTACAAGGGATGTAAAGGACCTCTTCAAGGAGAACTACAAACCACTGCTCAGTGAAATCAAAGAGGACACAAACAAATGGAAGAACATACCATGCTCATGGATAGGAAGAATCAATATCGTGAAAATGGCCATACTGCCCAAGGTTATTTATAGATTCAATGCCATCCCCATCAAGCTACCAATGAGTTTCTTCACCGAATTGGAAAAAACTGCTTTAAAGTTCATATGGAACCAAAAAAGAGCCCGCATTGCCAAGACAATCCTAAGTCAAAAGGACAAAGCTGGAGGTGTCACGCTACCTGACTTCAAACTATACTACAAGGCTACAGTAATCAAAACAGCATGGTACTGGTACCAAAACAGAGATATAGACCAATGGAACAGAACGGAGCCCTCAGAAATAATGCCACACATCTACAACCATCTGATCTTTGACAAACCTGACAAAAACAAGAAATGGGGAAAGGATTCCCTATTTAATAAATGGTGCTGGGAAAATTGGCTAGCCATAAGTAGAAAGCTGAAACTAGATCCTTTCCTTACTCCTTATACAAAGATTAATTCAAGATGGATTAGAGACTTAAATGTTAGACCTATTACCATAAAAACCCTAGAAGAAAATCTAGGTAGTACCATTCAGGACATAGGCATGGGCAAGGACTTCATGTCTAAAACACCAAAAGCAACGGCAGCAAAAGCCAAAATTGACAAATGGGATCTAATTAAACTAAAGAGCTTCTGCACAGCAAAAGAAACTACCATCAGAGTGAACAGGCAACCTACAGAATGGGAGAA
>NW_022316328.1:0-1163 GCF_002776525.5 Piliocolobus tephrosceles
TTCTCCCATTCTGTAGGTTGCCTGTTCACTCTGATGGTAGTTTCTTTTGCTGTGCAGAAGCTCTTTAGTTTAATTAGATCCCATTTGTCAATTTTGGCTTTTGCTGCCGTTGCTTTTGGTGTTTTAGACATGAAGTCCTTGCCCATGCCTATGTCCTGAATGGTACTACCTAGATTTTCTTCTAGGGTTTTTATGGTAATAGGTCTAACATTTAAGTCTCTAATCCATCTTGAATTAATCTTTGTATAAGGAGTAAGGAAAGGATCTAGTTTCAGCTTTCTACTTATGGCTAGCCAATTTTCCCAGCACCATTTATTAAATAGGGAATCCTTTCCCCATTTCTTGTTTTTGTCAGGTTTGTCAAAGATCAGATGGTTGTAGATGTGTGGCATTATTTCTGAGGGCTCCGTTCTGTTCCATTGGTCTATATCTCTGTTTTGGTACCAGTACCATGCTGTTTTGATTACTGTAGCCTTGTAGTATAGTTTGAAGTCAGGTAGCGTGACACCTCCAGCTTTGTCCTTTTGACTTAGGATTGTCTTGGCAATGCGGGCTCTTTTTTGGTTCCATATGAACTTTAAAGCAGTTTTTTCCAATTCGGTGAAGAAACTCATTGGTAGCTTGATGGGGATGGCATTGAATCTATAAATAACCTTGGGCAGTATGGCCATTTTCACGATATTGATTCTTCCTATCCATGAGCATGGTATGTTCTTCCATTTGTTTGTGTCCTCTTTGATTTCACTGAGCAGTGGTTTGTAGTTCTCCTTGAAGAGGTCCTTTACATCCCTTGTAAGTTGGATTCCTAGGTCTTTTATTCTCTTTGAAGCAATTGTGAATGGAAGTTCATTCTTGATTTGGCTCTCTGCTTGTCTGTTACTGGTGTATAAGAATGCTTGTGATTTTTGCACATTAATTTTGTATCCTGAGACTTTGCTGAAGTTGCTTATCAGCTTAAGAAGATTTTGGGCTGAGACGATGGGGTTTTCTAAATATACAATCATGTCATCTGCAAACAGGGACAATTTGACTTCTTCTTTTCCTAACTGAATACCCTTGATTTCTTTCTCTTGCCTGATTGCCCTAGCCAGAACTTCCAACACTATGTTGAATAGGAGTGGTGAGAGAGGGCATCCCTGTCTTGTGCCAGTTTTCAAAGGGAA
>NW_022316329.1:0-1628 GCF_002776525.5 Piliocolobus tephrosceles
TTCCAATCAATAGAAAAAGAGGGAATCCTCCCTAACTCATTTTATGAGGCCAGCATCATCCTGATACCAAAGCCTGGCAGAGACACAACAAAAAAAGAGAATTTTAGACCAATCTCCCTGATGAACATCGATGCAAAAATCCTCAATAAAATCCTGGCAAACCGGATTCAGCAGCACATCAAAAAGCTTATCCACCATGATCAAGTGGGCTTCATCCCTGGGATGCAAGGCTGGTTCAACATTCGCAAATCAATCAACGTAATCCAGCATATCAACAGAACCAAAGACAAGAACCACATGATTATCTCAATAGATGCAGAAAAGGCTTTTGACAAAATTCAACGGCCCTTCATGCTAAAAACGCTCAATAAATTCGGTATTGATGGAACGTACCTCAAAATAATAAGAGCTATTTATGACAAACCCACAGCTAATATCATACTGAATGGGCAAAAACTGGAAAAGTTCCCTTTGAAAACTGGCACAAGACAGGGATGCCCTCTCTCACCACTCCTATTCAACATAGTGTTGGAAGTTCTGGCTAGGGCAATCAGGCAAGAGAAAGAAATCAAGGGTATTCAGTTAGGAAAAGAAGAAGTCAAATTGTCCCTGTTTGCAGATGATATGATTGTGTATTTAGAAAACCCCATCATCTCAGCCCCAAATCTTCTTAAGCTGATAAGCAACTTCAGCAAAGTCTCAGGATACAAAATTAATGTGCAAAAATCACAAGCATTCTTATACACCAGTAACAGACAAGCAGAGAGCCAAATCAGGAATGAACTTCCATTCACAATTGCTTCAAAGAGAATAAAATACCTAGGAATCCAACTTACAAGGGATGTAAAGGACCTCTTCAAGGAGAACTACAAACCACTGCTCAGTGAAATCAAAGAGGACACAAACAAATGGAAGAACATACCATGCTCATGGATAGGAAGAATCAGTATCGTGAAAATGGCTATACTGCCCAAGGTTATTTATAGATTCAATGCCATCCCCATCAAGCTACCAATGAGTTTCTTCACCGAATTGGAAAAAACTGCTTTGAAGTTCATATGGAACCAAAAAAGAGCCCGCATTGCCAAGACAATCCTAAGTCAAAAGGACAAAGCCAGAGGCGTCACGCTACCTGACTTCAAACTATACTACAAGGCTACAGTAACCAAAACAGCATGGTACTAGTACCAAAACAGAGATATAGACCAATGGAACAGAACGGAGCCCTCAGAAATAATGCCACACATCTACAACCATCTGATCTTTGACAAACCTGACAAAAAAAAGAAATGGGGAAAGGATTCCCTATTTAATAAATGGTGCTGGGAAAATTGGCTAGCCATAAGTGGAAAGCTGAAACTGGATCCTTTCCTTACTCCTTATACGAAGATTAATTCAAGATGGATTAGAGACTTAAATGTTAGACCTAATACCATAAAAACCTTAGAAGAAAATCTAGGTAGTACCATTCAGGACATAGGCATGGGCAAGGACTTCATGTCTAAAACACCAAAAGCAATGGCAGCAAAAGCCAAAATTGACAAATGGGATCTAATTAAACTAAAGAGCTTCTGCACAGCCAAAGAAACTACCATCAGAGTGAACAGGCAACCTACAGAATGGGAGAA
>NW_022316330.1:0-1628 GCF_002776525.5 Piliocolobus tephrosceles
TTCTCCCATTCTGTAGGTTGCCTGTTCACTCTGATGGTAGTTTCTTTGGCTGTGCAGAAGCTCTTTAGTTTAATTAGATCCCATTTGTCAATTTTGGCTTTTGCTGCCATTGCTTTTGGTGTTTTAGACATGAAGTCCTTGCCCATGCCTATGTCCTGAATGGTACTACCTAGATTTTCTTCTAAGGTTTTTATGGTATTAGGTCTAACATTTAAGTCTCTAATCCATCTTGAATTAATCTTCGTATAAGGAGTAAGGAAAGGATCCAGTTTCAGCTTTCCACTTATGGCTAGCCAATTTTCCCAGCACCATTTATTAAATAGGGAATCCTTTCCCCATTTCTTTTTTTTGTCAGGTTTGTCAAAGATCAGATGGTTGTAGATGTGTGGCATTATTTCTGAGGGCTCCGTTCTGTTCCATTGGTCTATATCTCTGTTTTGGTACTAGTACCATGCTGTTTTGGTTACTGTAGCCTTGTAGTATAGTTTGAAGTCAGGTAGCGTGACGCCTCTGGCTTTGTCCTTTTGACTTAGGATTGTCTTGGCAATGCGGGCTCTTTTTTGGTTCCATATGAACTTCAAAGCAGTTTTTTCCAATTCGGTGAAGAAACTCATTGGTAGCTTGATGGGGATGGCATTGAATCTATAAATAACCTTGGGCAGTATAGCCATTTTCACGATACTGATTCTTCCTATCCATGAGCATGGTATGTTCTTCCATTTGTTTGTGTCCTCTTTGATTTCACTGAGCAGTGGTTTGTAGTTCTCCTTGAAGAGGTCCTTTACATCCCTTGTAAGTTGGATTCCTAGGTATTTTATTCTCTTTGAAGCAATTGTGAATGGAAGTTCATTCCTGATTTGGCTCTCTGCTTGTCTGTTACTGGTGTATAAGAATGCTTGTGATTTTTGCACATTAATTTTGTATCCTGAGACTTTGCTGAAGTTGCTTATCAGCTTAAGAAGATTTGGGGCTGAGATGATGGGGTTTTCTAAATACACAATCATATCATCTGCAAACAGGGACAATTTGACTTCTTCTTTTCCTAACTGAATACCCTTGATTTCTTTCTCTTGCCTGATTGCCCTAGCCAGAACTTCCAACACTATGTTGAATAGGAGTGGTGAGAGAGGGCATCCCTGTCTTGTGCCAGTTTTCAAAGGGAACTTTTCCAGTTTTTGCCCATTCAGTATGATATTAGCTGTGGGTTTGTCATAAATAGCTCTTATTATTTTGAGGTACGTTCCATCAATACCGAATTTATTGAGCGTTTTTAGCATGAAGGGCCGTTGAATTTTGTCAAAAGCCTTTTCTGCATCTATTGAGATAATCATGTGGTTCTTGTCTTTGGTTCTGTTGATATGCTGGATTACGTTGATTGATTTGCGAATGTTGAACCAGCCTTGCATCCCAGGGATGAAGCCCACTTGATCATGGTGGATAAGCTTTTTGATGTGCTGCTGAATCCGGTTTGCCAGGATTTTATTGAGGATTTTTGCATCGATGTTCATCAGGGAGATTGGTCTAAAATTCTCTTTTTTTGTTGTGTCTCTGCCAGGCTTTGGTATCAGGATGATGCTGGCCTCATAAAATGAGTTAGGGAGGATTCCCTCTTTTTCTATTGATTGGAA
>NW_022316331.1:0-8292 GCF_002776525.5 Piliocolobus tephrosceles
CATTAAAAAATCAGGAAACAACAGGTGTTGGAGAGGATGTGGAGAAACAGGAACACTTTTACACTGTTGGTGGGATTGTAAACTAGTTCAACCATTATGGAAAACAGTATGGCAATTCCTCAAGGATCTAGAACTAGATGTACCATACGACCCAGCCATCCCACTACTGGGTATATACCCAAAGGATTATAAATTATGCTACTACAAAGACACATGCACACGTATGTTTATTGCGGCACTATTCACAATAGCAAAGACTTGGAATCAACCCAAATGTCCATCAGTGACAGACTGGATTAAGAAAATGTGGCACATATACACCATGGAATACTATGCAGCCATAAAAAAGGATGAGTTTGCGTCCTTTGTAGGAACATGGATGCAGCTGGAAACCATCATTCTTAGCAAACTATCACAAGAAGAGAAAACCAAACACCACATGTTCTCACTCATAGGTGGGAACTGAACAATGACTTCACTTGGACTCGGGAAGGGGAACATCACACACTGGGGCCTATCATGGGGAGGGGGGAGGGGGGAGGGATTGCATTGGGGAGTTATACCTGATATAAATGATGAATTGATGGGTGCTGATGAGTTGATGGGTGCAGCACACCAACATGGCACAGATATACATATGTAACAAACCTGCATGTTATGCACATGTACTGTAGAACTTAAAGTATAATAAAAAAAATAAATAAATAAAAAAAAAAAAGAAAATGCCAATACTAAATTCTGTATTTGGAATAGGTTTTGACACTGGCTATTAGCTCATTAATGTACAGCCTTTTTCTAGCCTTTTCCAGCTTCTGGGAGCCTTCTATATTCCTTGGTTTGGGTTCCCTTCCTCCATCTTCAAAACCACTCTAATAGCATTTTCATAAGTCTACGATACTAATTTCCTGTTTTTCAGGTATGAAAATATTTTCATTGAAAATCATAAAGATTTGAGAAGGAAAGGAGACTGAAATTTTAAGTGATGAGAGTTGTGTGTGTGTTTTATTATCATTATTATACTTTAAGTTCCGGGATAGATGTGCAGAACATGCAGGTTACATAGGTGTACATGTGACATGGTGGTTTGCTGCACCCATCAACCCGTCATCTACATTAAGTATTTCTCGTAATGCTATCCCTCCCCTTGCCCCCGATGCCCTGACAGGTCCCAGTGTGCAATGTTCCCCTCCCTGTGTCCATATGTTCTCATTGTTCAACTCCTCTTTCTGTTAAAAGAACTCCTGTGGTTACATTAGGTTCACCTGGATAATCCAGGATATTCTTCTCATCTCAAGGTTCTTAATTTAATGACATCACATTTAGCCTTTTTCCATAACACATTTCACAGGTTTGGGGAATCTGGACATGGAATCTTGGTTGTAAGAGGCAATTATTCTGCCTCCCATACCATTCAATTTCCAATTGAGACTAAAAGTAACCTTGCCTTTGATTTTCATAGTGATAGTCTCCAGCTGTCCATTTGGCTCTAGCTTAGTAGAAGACTTGCACAGAAGATAGCCTTAAGCAGATTGAGGTCAAATCACAGCATGGACAGGTTTATGCAAGAAGTATAGGGTCATGAAGCTGTTTCCTGTCAGATCTCAAAGTTACATCTTTGGACAATGATACGTTTCAAAGTGAGATCACTTGAATAAGGCAGCAGGAGAGGCTAAGGCTTGGTCTAGGAAACAAAGTTCTGAGGAAAATAGATAATTTAAAGGACAGCCAGGCAGCTTTATCCAGAACAACTCGGCTCTTTTACAGAGAACCCTGGTGCATAAAGTTGAAGTTACATCTTACTTACATACTGTCACACTTTTTATCAACTGCATTGAACAGATGAGACCTCATCGCTAATAAGACTTTATTATCTATGAAAAGTATATAACCAAGAAAATTGGCTTATCAAAGTAAAGGACACTTCATCTACTTTATCTTCTCAGAATCCCAGGTTTTTTGAAAGATGTTCCTGCCTCCAGGGAAATTTGGTACAGTAGGTCATCAAATAATGTCATTTGTTTTTCAAAGTCTTTCCTTATAACATTGATAAGGAATTTAAAAAAATCGATTCCCTGGCAGAACCACCATCTGTGCAGTTTGCAGCTTCTCTGCATGTCTTTATGGATGTTCTCTAGGCACTCCAGTTTCCTCCTATATCTCAAAGATGTGCAAGCCAGGTGTACTCTAAGGTCTAAATTGTCTCAACTGGAGTGAGTATGGGTGTGGTGTGAGTGCTCCCTGTGATGGAATGGAGTCTGTCCAAAAGTTTGTTCCCACCTTGTGCCCTGAGCTGCTGGATAGACTCCTGCCACCGCAAACCTGAGCTGGAATGAGTGGGATGAAAAATGAATGAATGAAATAATACAAATGATTGCCAAATAAAAATTCACCATGTAGACACTAATGCAAATGCACAAGAGACAATACAGTAAGAGAGCATCAGCCTGTCATATTTGAGTTTTGAAATGTATGACAATAGGAAGTGCTTTTTACACTTTTCTTTTGATAAACATTTACTCCTTAATTTAACCCACCACCATTGTGATTGCCATTACTCTTTGATTCAGTAAAAATTGAGAAAATAATTATATTTTTGTTTTTATTAATCTTTCTTAAATGTATGTACAGCTCACATTTATTTCAATTTGTAATATTAGAAGTGTTTTGGGTCTTTGTTTAGAAGTTTGGTGATGTTTTGGGACCAGAAATATGCTGTAAAAACTTAACTCTTGTTCAAATCAATTAGTCTATTGTAAAATAGATTTTGTTATATGTCTTTTAAGTTATAGTTTCCAAGAACTTATAGATGACATTAAGTGAGTACATCTATATTTAACTAACACATGGGGAGCCAGGGAGTTTTCTGTGGGCACTAATATTAGCCAGCAACTTTGGCATGTTAGTCAATAGCAAAAAGATAAAAACAAATGGCTGGGGAAAAATTTATCAGCATTTTGAGAAATGAACTCAAAAGGCAGATTCCTCACTAGCAGCAAGATATCCATTGTGTATCCATTTTTACTTGTATAAATAGGAATTTGTTATAATTTGTTGTGTTTATAACTATTTTTATTTTTAAACGTAGTTAACTAATTCTGCCTTAGTTTGTTTAGGTGAGATTCTACAAGTCATCAGGTTCTTTCTTGCTGGTTAAGCCCTAACCTCTGGAATTCATAATCAGAGGCCCTCATAAGGATATAGAAACAGAATTTTATGGTAAAATAAGTGGAAGTGCTAAATTCTCAAGGAAACATTAAGCTGTAACAGTGTTTGCTCCTAATCTTTCAAACATAAGATTCTAATTCTGAGAGGAATAGAAGGAAGAAAAACTTTTGTGTCTAAATTTTCCGCTTTTCTCCTCATTCTCTTGTCCACATCATATGGCTAGACAGGACCACTTTGAAATGAAGGTGATGTTGTCTTTCCTGGATTCCATTTCCCACATGTTGAACTCATTTGGTGCAACTATATGCTGCATGAAAAGACTTAATGAATACTTTTGGATGATTATGATGACAAGGCACTAACATGGCAGACTGAATTTTCCCTCATGGGAGACGAATCAGATACTGTATCACAGATCGAAATACTTTGGTTCATGGCCAGCTTCAAAAGTAAGCTGAAGGAAAGACTAGTTTTCAAATGAAGAAGCTAATTATTTGTGCTTGATTAGATGATGCGGGAAATAGTGTTTCTATTTTCACTTTTAAATATCAACAAGCAAGACAACTGATTATAGGTTACGGGTTGCTCTTTAGAAATTTGGACAAAATGATACTCCTTTTTTTGTCATTGCCAATAGCTCTTGTTTGTACAAGGTTCATTTATCATCTCTTCTTGTTTTCAGGTTTGAGCATGAGTCATTGCGGTAAGGTTCTTGTATGTGGCTGATCGTATTGAATGTTAATTCAGAACATATTGTAGAACAGACATACCAAACTTCAATAATGATTAATTTTATTTAGTCTATTGCTTGAATTACTTGTAAAATGATTTGCTGTTCTTTAGAAGATCAAATATTCTATCAAAATCCAAACCACATTGTCTGTTTCTAAATGCTATATATTCATGCTTTGTATAAATACAACTTGACGTCTAAAGCTAGTAAATGAAATTTTAAAATTCCTATTTTATGTGAGATATAAATCAGTGGTACAAAGTCAAAAATGCATTCACATAAGCCATTTCTTTAGATGCGTCTCATTTTATTGAACATCACTATTTTATGCATATTGAACCTCTTTTTTTGTTGTTGGCACTTAAAAATATACTTTCATTCTGAGAACACGTCTTAGTTCTAGATACTTGAGATCAGATAATGTGATAGCACAAGAGCTTTAAAACATTTTTGCAAACTAATTAATCTCTGAGTAGCTTGTCCTTCTGTTTTTTTCCCTCAATTATGATTAAATATTTATGGCCTCTATCATTCACTTGCTCCTGAACAGATTTTTCCTTATTGATATAAAATGTGCTCATATTTTGCCTATATGTACTACATATATCAGAATCACAAATACTCATTAGCTTTCTTTGTATATTACTCAGAGCAAGAAGATTAAACATATGACTAGGGCAAAACTCATGAACACCCCAGTAATTATCTTAAGTGGTATGTCCTTCACTAGTAGCTAATTATTGTGTTCAAATTTCTACTTGCAAAAATAGAAATTCACTATGCTTTGTTATTTTATCATAATTCATCCTTCTTAAATGTGTTAGAGTGAAACATTAACAGAATTATGTCAAACAGAGGATAATTTTGCATAAGATATTGAGGCATTATACCAGGACAGAATGGTTAGAAAGTATATTGACTACTTTTAGACTTCTGTCTTATGTATATTATAATTTACTATGTCAGACATAGCAAATTTTTTTCTGATGGAACTCTTGGAATGGAAGTGATCTTAAAAGACCTGAAAAAAAATGCTTCTTTGCCGGGTTTAGCTCAAAAGTCAGCACCTGGGAGCACCATGAAATTCACATCAAGGAAGAAAATTTTCCCAATAATGGTCCCAGCAAAATGGGTGGTCTTATGCCAGAATAATGTGTTTAGAATGACTCTTTGTACTCTTTAAAAGTTAGGATAATAAAGAAGTGGGTCAACCAGTGCACTCATTATTTACAACTGGAATGATAATGTAGTAGCAAAAACTCCTACGAGAATGTATTGAAAGACTGTAATACTTCAACCCCTGTACCTATATCCTTCCATATGATTTCCTATTGTCACAATTCTATTTCATTGTAGAAATAAAATCTGAGCAATATTTTGAACCTCACTGATAATGTATAGAAGTGATGAACTCTTTCTACCTGATAATATTTTTTAAACTTTACCACTTGGTAATTAGAATAACATCAACAACAAATAAAATAAAATAAATAATATAGAATAAAACTCAAGCAAATACTGAGTAGAATAAAGCAGCATTATTAGATATAGGGATAGATTATGGTAAAAGAAGAGTTGCTTCCAGATAAAGTTGAGGCTTTCTGAAGCATTTTTAAAAATCTAGTCCATTTGGCTGCTGTCCCAAGTCCCAATCACACCACACTAGAATAAGAAAACTTTTGGCTAGGACTTAAAAACTAGCACTGATATTTTACTGAAGAGGGATGTGTATATTACTCCATAAGCATTTACTTTTTAATTTATAAAACAACAGAAATATATTTAGAATTTCTAAAGACTGCCTACACGTTGTGCCCATGTACCCTAAAACATAAAGTAAAGTACAATCAAAAAAAAAAAGAAAAAAGAGTGTGAGCACTTTAAAAGCAGCTTACATGGGTCAGGTTTCAAGAATAATTTCCTCCCACGTTATTGTCAAGTGTATTCTCTTGTTTACCTGGTGTATTACTGTCACAATCAGGACAGATATTTTAATTGAGTCTCTGGTAATGTTTAGTAAGTATGTAATTATCATGAATTTATTTGTATTTAGCCTACTTCCAAAAATGAGAAAAAGCTCACCTATTAAAACACTTATAATATGTAATAATTAAAAGAATAAAACCCCAAATAAATGAAATAACAAGGAAAGAACTACACTAGATAGCCGAGATTATTAAGTATCAGAGTTAGGTATTCATTTTTTGTTATATTTAGGTGTTGATTTTACGCTAGTGTTTCTTGAAAAATAAGACAAAAGAGAAAATCATTTACTTGTATCACAAAAGAAGCCATGCAAACTCATCTGAGGAGAGGAAAGTTTTCCTTGACCCTGAACTATAAAATAAATATATCAAAAGACATTGGATGACATAATTAACAGTATAAGTGACTTTGGTTTTGCAAAACTATGCAAAACCATGCTTCAAATAGATATTCTATGAATTGCCAAGGGCATACACTTAAATCCTAATTTAGGGAAATTTTCGACAGGAATGAAAGAATAAATGATTCAGGTGTTTCTGTTTTATTTCACCCTATGATAGTATTTTGTTTTATTTCACCCTACATTTTGCAGGCATGCTTTCATAAACAAGATTTCCCCAACTGGTTACATCTTCTAAATCTTCTGTAAGATGTGTTAGACAAATACATTTTTGTCTCTTCTCCTAAAGATTTTGATTTTGTATGTGTGGTCTAGAATGTAGGTGTTCATATTTTTAATAAGCTCCCTCACTATTTCTGATTCACAGCCACATTTAGAAACACTCATTAGATTCTCTCTCTCTAATACCAAAATTCTTAAGTGAGCTTTCAGCAGGTGCTGGATTACACCCAATTCACGGTAAAGGTCTTTCACAACTGCTGTATGTGGCAGTATTCTGTATTGTTTATTTAACATAGATCCTTATTTGTTAGGTGCCAGATGTAAGAGATAAAAACTTTTCAATTTGTTGTGACAATTTGAAAGCTTGTCTTGAATTCATGTCCAGATGGGATCGTTAAACTTCCATATGGAGGTAGGATACAGGAGTGGCTATTTCTGATCAAAGTTGCCATTTCTTTTTCTTTGAAGAGATACTTTATATGCTCATAGCTTGTGGGAAAATATTCAATTGATAATTTATAGTAAAGCAAGAGAAAGAAAAGAAAACCCTTTCTTGATCAGGAAAATTAAGAGTAATAGCAATATGCTGCCTTAATCACAAATGAATCTCATAATATGCATCATAGAAAATGGACATTAGAGGATAATTATCTTCTAATTCACATCCCACCTGGTGTTTTAAAATTGGCTTAAATGGTGTATAGAGTAGTAAGCATTAGAAAATACTAATAAAATTAATAATATTAACTAATAATAACACCATTATGCTACTGTCAACACTAAGTTGACCTAATAATTGACAGCATCAATGAGGACTATATCTTTTATTGAGATTACATGCTGGTACATGAATATTTGCTACTATATGACATTGAAACATGAGACACGGGTAGATTGCTGTAAAAAGTGTGATTCTGTCACTGATGGAATGTATATCCATCAGGAATAGAATTATTGGATTTAACACATACTTGTTCCTGCTATAAGACCCTATTTGGAGAAGTATTAATTTTGAGAAACATCTTACTATAATATAGAGACATATATTCTGACAATTGCTAAGTGTAACATTGGCCTGGAGTTTTTAAAGGTATCTAATAGATTAAGACACCATGCATACATATTCATGTTTTTAACAAGTGAGTGGATCATACTTTATTTTGCCGTATAATGTTTAATGAAGGTAAATCATTTGGCAAATTTGGTGCTCACCACTAGGATAATACCTAAGATTTTCCTGGATTCTTGCTTGACATTTTATCAAGATGTTTCTAAGTAGCTATAGTGGAAGAATTCCAGTAACTACGGCTGAGGCATATCTACACAATGTGAACATTTTAATGGGTAAATGTTTAATAACTGTTCCTCTCATGAAAAAAAAAAAAAAAAAAAGGTCAGATTTTTAGCATTTGCCAATTTGAGTGGCATAAGTGCACAAACCAGGACTGATGTTTACGTACAAATATTATTCCACTAAACATGGAGTTTGATGGAGACACACATAATTAGCTATCATGAGCAGGTAGGAACTGGCTCCAGCACACCACTGTTGTCATTAAACTTCCTAGATACCGATAAAGAATAATTTTGTTTTATTCTTTTATAAATCTGTACATAGCAATTTCTTGTTCAACATACACTTATGTGGACACTTGAACAACCAGTACCAGCCACTGCAAAAACATGCCAAAATGTAAAGACCATCGAGGCTAGGAAGAAACTGCATCAACTAACGAGCAAAATAACCAGTTAATATCATAATGGCAGGATCAAGTTCACACATAAC
>NW_022316332.1:0-3070 GCF_002776525.5 Piliocolobus tephrosceles
TTTTTTTTTTTTTTTTTTTTTTCACGAGACAGGAGAAGGGTTCCAAAAATACACCAGAGTAGAAAGCTGATTTCGGCCCCTGGATCATCTATTTCTTAAGGCGCCTCCATATTTCTATTCCCCAGAGAGTCAAGAGTCCAGCCTTGCTCTCAATGATGATATACTTGAGAGCAGGGATTGTATCTTTGAAGAGATTCTTCCAAATAAATACCTTAAACAAAACACTTTTAAGTAAACAAATGTTTATATACTGAATTCCACTGACTGGGGTGAGCCATGAATTCATGCATGTCAGCATAAACTCATTGATCAACATAATTAGCCTATCAACTACTGCTGACAAGACCCAACGAAAATGAGCCACAGGAAATGAGGAAGAAAATACCAGAAATGCAGGATGTTTAGGGCAGAGGATACCAAAAGAGAGGGTCATGAGGCTGAAGGCAGAAGTTAGAGGGGAGGCTGAACTGGTGAAACAAGAGGCTAAGAGAATGGGGCCTCTGTGCAGCAAGGAGAGAAGAAAAAAGGAAGATCAAATGACCATAAAACGCCTTCACTCACATTCACATTTCTCCATGATTAGTGATGTGGAGCATTTTTTCACACGTTTGTTGGTCACATGTATGTCTTCTTTTGAGAGAAGTCTGTTCATGTTTTTGCCCATTTTTTAAATGAGGTTATTTGTTTTTTGCTTGTTCAATTGTTTAACTTCCTTATAGATTCTGGATATTAGACCTTTGTCAAATGCATAATTTGTGAATATTTTCTCCCATTCTGTAGCTGGTCTGTTTACTCTGTTGATAGTTTCTTTTGCTGTGCAGAAGCTCTTTAGTTTAATTGGGGCCTACTTGTCAATTTTTGTTTTAGTTGCAATTGCTTTTGAGGAATTTCCCAAGGCCAGTGTCTAGAATGGTGTTTCCTAATTCTAGGATTCTTATAGTTTGTGGTCTTACATTTAAATCCTTAATCTATCTTGAATTAATTTTTGCATATAGTGAAAGGTAAGTGTCCAGTTTCATTCTTCTGCACATGGCTATCCAGCTATCCTAGCACCATTTATTGAATAGGGAGTCCTTTCACCATTACTTATTTTTGTCTACTTTGTGAAAAATTAGATGACTGTAGGTGTGCAGCTTTATTTCTAAGTTCTCTATGCAGTTCAATTAGTCTATGTGTCTTTTTGTACTGCTACCATGCTGCCATCTTACACCAATCAGAATAGTGAATATTAAAAAATAAAAAAACAACAGATGTTGGCAAGGCTGTGCTTATACACTGTTGGTGGAAATGTAAATCAGTTCAGCGACTGTGGAAAGCAATTTCATGTACATTTCTCAAAGAACTTAAAATAGAACTACCATTCAACCTGGCAATCCCGTTGCTGGGTATATGTCCAAAAAATAGAATCATTCTACCAAAAAGACACAGGCATTTGCATGTTCATTGCAGCACTATTTACAATAGCAAAGATATGGAATCAACCTAGGTGCTCATCAACAGTGAAATGGATAAAGAAAATGTGGTACACATGCATGATGGAATACTATACAGCCATAAAAAAGATGAAACCATGTCATTTGCAGCAAGAAGGATGCAGCTAGAGGCTATTATCATCAGTGAATTAACACGGAAACAGAAAACCAAACACCACATGTTTGCTCTCACTTATAAGTGGCAGCTAAACATTGGGTACTCATGGATATAAAGATGGGACTGATATACGCTGGAAACTACTAGAGGGGAGAGGGAGATAGGAGAGTAACAGCTGAAAAAAAACTACCTGTTGAGTACTATGCTCAGTGCCTGGGTAACAGGATCGTAGGTACCGCAAACCTTAGCATCACGCAATGTACCCAGGTAACAAACCTGTTTCCCTTTGCATGCAACACAAAAGTTTTAGAAAAGAGAAAAATACAATTTGTTTTATTTATTTATAAAAAAGAGAAAAATAAATAAAAATTCTTCACTCAGGTAGAAAGTGGAGTCCTATTTTAAGAAGAGTTTTGAATTTTAGAATTGTGTTTAGAATAAGACCATTATTTATTGGGGTTAAATAATGTGTCTAATCTAGATCATTGCTACTCAGAAAATGGTTCATGAGCTGGGATGAATAAATCCTCAAACTGTTTCTGGTCAGCAATAAGATAAGTATTAGAATGCGAAGAAGCCATATGGCATGGCTGGACATACAAGCAAGTGGTTATTTTCTAGTAATTAATTTGTACTGTTTTTTACAAAAGTATTAGTTTAAAAGATGTTGAACAAAAATAGTGCTTCACCACAGATGGTTTGAGAAGGAGAATCTAGATTATTCTTGAAAAGGCTCTGAAGAATATATCTTCTCTCACAGCCAGTTTTTTTTTTTTTTTTTTTTTTTTTTTTATTGTGCATTAAAACAAGTAACTGTTTCTTTGTTGGAGAACCAGATGGCTTTCATTTATAGGGCATCTTATTAGAAAATCATACATCTAATCCCTAGAAGCCATACCCAGCTCTGGGAGATACTCACACTTGAAGAGGCACAGAGAACTGGGAGGGAGTGAGGCTGCTCATCTCCTGTTCACTGGGGATTTATTCTCACTGAGTAGAATAGCAGGAGGAATGATTGGCCATGGTCAAATTATTCTCTCTCACTCTATCGTTCTCTCCCTCATCTTTTTGCTGACCACATACATTTGCTATTTTACAACTGTACAATGTGACTCCGTTATGCAAGACCATTGTTCACACATATGCTTTTGTTCTTTTCTAATATTTTCTCTTTTGACATTTTCATCCTAACTGAAAACAGAAATAAGCAGGAACTGTATTGTTATCCCATTTTACAGGCGATGAGCAGAAAGGATTTGAGACCTAACCAATTCACTCAACTGGAACTAACATCTGACTGTTCGCTGAATGGTCTGGACTTTTGGCCATGACAGGAGGCAGCTGGGCAGAGTCAGAGAAGTTCCAAAGCATTTTAAAAATGTAAACGAAACAGTGTGTGCAAAGAGCCAGCATGGAAACTGGCATAAGGAGCATTCTCAATAAATGTTAGTTTTGTTTTGGTTTTTTTTTTTTTTTTTTT
>NW_022316333.1:0-8292 GCF_002776525.5 Piliocolobus tephrosceles
GTTATGTGTGAACTTGATCCTGCCATTATGATATTAACTGGTTATTTTGCTCGTTAGTTGATGCAGTTTCTTCCTAGCCTCGATGGTCTTTACATTTTGGCATGTTTTTGCAGTGGCTGGTACTGGTTGTTCAAGTGTCCACATAAGTGTATGTTGAACAAGAAATTGCTATGTACAGATTTATAAAAGAATAAAACAAAATTATTCTTTATCGGTATCTAGGAAGTTTAATGACAACAGTGGTGTGCTGGAGCCAGTTCCTACCTGCTCATGATAGCTAATTATGTGTGTCTCCATCAAACTCCATGTTTAGTGGAATAATATTTGTACGTAAACATCAGTCCTGGTTTGTGCACTTATGCCACTCAAATTGGCAAATGCTAAAAATCTGACCTTTTTTTTTTTTTTTTTTTCATGAGAGGAACAGTTATTAAACATTTACCCATTAAAATGTTCACATTGTGTAGATATGCCTCAGCCGTAGTTACTGGAATTCTTCCACTATAGCTACTTAGAAACATCTTGATAAAATGTCAAGCAAGAATCCAGGAAAATCTTAGGTATTATCCTAGTGGTGAGCACCAAATTTGCCAAATGATTTACCTTCATTAAACATTATACGGCAAAATAAAGTATGATCCACTCACTTGTTAAAAACATGAATATGTATGCATGGTGTCTTAATCTATTAGATACCTTTAAAAACTCCAGGCCAATGTTACACTTAGCAATTGTCAGAATATATGTCTCTATATTATAGTAAGATGTTTCTCAAAATTAATACTTCTCCAAATAGGGTCTTATAGCAGGAACAAGTATGTGTTAAATCCAATAATTCTATTCCTGATGGATATACATTCCATCAGTGACAGAATCACACTTTTTACAGCAATCTACCCGTGTCTCATGTTTCAATGTCATATAGTAGCAAATATTCATGTACCAGCATGTAATCTCAATAAAAGATATAGTCCTCATTGATGCTGTCAATTATTAGGTCAACTTAGTGTTGACAGTAGCATAATGGTGTTATTATTAGTTAATATTATTAATTTTATTAGTATTTTCTAATGCTTACTACTCTATACACCATTTAAGCCAATTTTAAAACACCAGGTGGGATGTGAATTAGAAGATAATTATCCTCTAATGTCCATTTTCTATGATGCATATTATGAGATTCATTTGTGATTAAGGCAGCATATTGCTATTACTCTTAATTTTCCTGATCAAGAAAGGGTTTTCTTTTCTTTCTCTTGCTTTACTATAAATTATCAATTGAATATTTTCCCACAAGCTATGAGCATATAAAGTATCTCTTCAAAGAAAAAGAAATGGCAACTTTGATCAGAAATAGCCACTCCTGTATCCTACCTCCATATGGAAGTTTAACGATCCCATCTGGACATGAATTCAAGACAAGCTTTCAAATTGTCACAACAAATTGAAAAGTTTTTATCTCTTACATCTGGCACCTAACAAATAAGGATCTATGTTAAATAAACAATACAGAATACTGCCACATACAGCAGTTGTGAAAGACCTTTACCGTGAATTGGGTGTAATCCAGCACCTGCTGAAAGCTCACTTAAGAATTTTGGTATTAGAGAGAGAGAATCTAATGAGTGTTTCTAAATGTGGCTGTGAATCAGAAATAGTGAGGGAGCTTATTAAAAATATGAACACCTACATTCTAGACCACACATACAAAATCAAAATCTTTAGGAGAAGAGACAAAAATGTATTTGTCTAACACATCTTACAGAAGATTTAGAAGATGTAACCAGTTGGGGAAATCTTGTTTATGAAAGCATGCCTGCAAAATGTAGGGTGAAATAAAACAAAATACTATCATAGGGTGAAATAAAACAGAAACACCTGAATCATTTATTCTTTCATTCCTGTCGAAAATTTCCCTAAATTAGGATTTAAGTGTATGCCCTTGGCAATTCATAGAATATCTATTTGAAGCATGGTTTTGCATAGTTTTGCAAAACCAAAGTCACTTATACTGTTAATTATGTCATCCAATGTCTTTTGATATATTTATTTTATAGTTCAGGGTCAAGGAAAACTTTCCTCTCCTCAGATGAGTTTGCATGGCTTCTTTTGTGATACAAGTAAATGATTTTCTCTTTTGTCTTATTTTTCAAGAAACACTAGCGTAAAATCAACACCTAAATATAACAAAAAATGAATACCTAACTCTGATACTTAATAATCTCGGCTATCTAGTGTAGTTCTTTCCTTGTTATTTCATTTATTTGGGGTTTTATTCTTTTAATTATTACATATTATAAGTGTTTTAATAGGTGAGCTTTTTCTCATTTTTGGAAGTAGGCTAAATACAAATAAATTCATGATAATTACATACTTACTAAACATTACCAGAGACTCAATTAAAATATCTGTCCTGATTGTGACAGTAATACACCAGGTAAACAAGAGAATACACTTGACAATAACGTGGGAGGAAATTATTCTTGAAACCTGACCCATGTAAGCTGCTTTTAAAGTGCTCACACTCTTTTTTCTTTTTTTTTTTGATTGTACTTTACTTTATGTTTTAGGGTACATGGGCACAACGTGTAGGCAGTCTTTAGAAATTCTAAATATATTTCTGTTGTTTTATAAATTAAAAAGTAAATGCTTATGGAGTAATATACACATCCCTCTTCAGTAAAATATCAGTGCTAGTTTTTAAGTCCTAGCCAAAAGTTTTCTTATTCTAGTGTGGTGTGATTGGGACTTGGGACAGCAGCCAAATGGACTAGATTTTTAAAAATGCTTCAGAAAGCCTCAACTTTATCTGGAAGCAACTCTTCTTTTACCATAATCTATCCCTATATCTAATAATGCTGCTTTATTCTACTCAGTATTTGCTTGAGTTTTATTCTATATTATTTATTTTATTTTATTTGTTGTTGATGTTATTCTAATTACCAAGTGGTAAAGTTTAAAAAATATTATCAGGTAGAAAGAGTTCATCACTTCTATACATTATCAGTGAGGTTCAAAATATTGCTCAGATTTTATTTCTACAATGAAATAGAATTGTGACAATAGGAAATCATATGGAAGGATATAGGTACAGGGGTTGAAGTATTACAGTCTTTCAATACATTCTCGTAGGAGTTTTTGCTACTACATTATCATTCCAGTTGTAAATAATGAGTGCACTGGTTGACCCACTTCTTTATTATCCTAACTTTTAAAGAGTACAAAGAGTCATTCTAAACACATTATTCTGGCATAAGACCACCCATTTTGCTGGGACCATTATTGGGAAAATTTTCTTCCTTGATGTGAATTTCATGGTGCTCCCAGGTGCTGACTTTTGAGCTAAACCCGGCAAAGAAGCATTTTTTTTCAGGTCTTTTAAGATCACTTCCATTCCAAGAGTTCCATCAGAAAAAAATTTGCTATGTCTGACATAGTAAATTATAATATACATAAGACAGAAGTCTAAAAGTAGTCAATATACTTTCTAACCATTCTGTCCTGGTATAATGCCTCAATATCTTATGCAAAATTATCCTCTGTTTGACATAATTCTGTTAATGTTTCACTCTAACACATTTAAGAAGGATGAATTATGATAAAATAACAAAGCATAGTGAATTTCTATTTTTGCAAGTAGAAATTTGAACACAATAATTAGCTACTAGTGAAGGACATACCACTTAAGATAATTACTGGGGTGTTCATGAGTTTTGCCCTAGTCATATGTTTAATCTTCTTGCTCTGAGTAATATACAAAGAAAGCTAATGAGTATTTGTGATTCTGATATATGTAGTACATATAGGCAAAATATGAGCACATTTTATATCAATAAGGAAAAATCTGTTCAGGAGCAAGTGAATGATAGAGGCCATAAATATTTAATCATAATTGAGGGAAAAAAACAGAAGGACAAGCTACTCAGAGATTAATTAGTTTGCAAAAATGTTTTAAAGCTCTTGTGCTATCACATTATCTGATCTCAAGTATCTAGAACTAAGACGTGTTCTCAGAATGAAAGTATATTTTTAAGTGCCAACAACAAAAAAAGAGGTTCAATATGCATAAAATAGTGATGTTCAATAAAATGAGACGCATCTAAAGAAATGGCTTATGTGAATGCATTTTTGACTTTGTACCACTGATTTATATCTCACATAAAATAGGAATTTTAAAATTTCATTTACTAGCTTTAGACGTCAAGTTGTATTTATACAAAGCATGAATATATAGCATTTAGAAACAGACAATGTGGTTTGGATTTTGATAGAATATTTGATCTTCTAAAGAACAGCAAATCATTTTACAAGTAATTCAAGCAATAGACTAAATAAAATTAATCATTATTGAAGTTTGGTATGTCTGTTCTACAATATGTTCTGAATTAACATTCAATACGATCAGCCACATACAAGAACCTTACCGCAATGACTCATGCTCAAACCTGAAAACAAGAAGAGATGATAAATGAACCTTGTACAAACAAGAGCTATTGGCAATGACAAAAAAAGGAGTATCATTTTGTCCAAATTTCTAAAGAGCAACCCGTAACCTATAATCAGTTGTCTTGCTTGTTGATATTTAAAAGTGAAAATAGAAACACTATTTCCCGCATCATCTAATCAAGCACAAATAATTAGCTTCTTCATTTGAAAACTAGTCTTTCCTTCAGCTTACTTTTGAAGCTGGCCATGAACCAAAGTATTTCGATCTGTGATACAGTATCTGATTCGTCTCCCATGAGGGAAAATTCAGTCTGCCATGTTAGTGCCTTGTCATCATAATCATCCAAAAGTATTCATTAAGTCTTTTCATGCAGCATATAGTTGCACCAAATGAGTTCAACATGTGGGAAATGGAATCCAGGAAAGACAACATCACCTTCATTTCAAAGTGGTCCTGTCTAGCCATATGATGTGGACAAGAGAATGAGGAGAAAAGCGGAAAATTTAGACACAAAAGTTTTTCTTCCTTCTATTCCTCTCAGAATTAGAATCTTATGTTTGAAAGATTAGGAGCAAACACTGTTACAGCTTAATGTTTCCTTGAGAATTTAGCACTTCCACTTATTTTACCATAAAATTCTGTTTCTATATCCTTATGAGGGCCTCTGATTATGAATTCCAGAGGTTAGGGCTTAACCAGCAAGAAAGAACCTGATGACTTGTAGAATCTCACCTAAACAAACTAAGGCAGAATTAGTTAACTACGTTTAAAAATAAAAATAGTTATAAACACAACAAATTATAACAAATTCCTATTTATACAAGTAAAAATGGATACACAATGGATATCTTGCTGCTAGTGAGGAATCTGCCTTTTGAGTTCATTTCTCAAAATGCTGATAAATTTTTCCCCAGCCATTTGTTTTTATCTTTTTGCTATTGACTAACATGCCAAAGTTGCTGGCTAATATTAGTGCCCACAGAAAACTCCCTGGCTCCCCATGTGTTAGTTAAATATAGATGTACTCACTTAATGTCATCTATAAGTTCTTGGAAACTATAACTTAAAAGACATATAACAAAATCTATTTTACAATAGACTAATTGATTTGAACAAGAGTTAAGTTTTTACAGCATATTTCTGGTCCCAAAACATCACCAAACTTCTAAACAAAGACCCAAAACACTTCTAATATTACAAATTGAAATAAATGTGAGCTGTACATACATTTAAGAAAGATTAATAAAAACAAAAATATAATTATTTTCTCAATTTTTACTGAATCAAAGAGTAATGGCAATCACAATGGTGGTGGGTTAAATTAAGGAGTAAATGTTTATCAAAAGAAAAGTGTAAAAAGCACTTCCTATTGTCATACATTTCAAAACTCAAATATGACAGGCTGATGCTCTCTTACTGTATTGTCTCTTGTGCATTTGCATTAGTGTCTACATGGTGAATTTTTATTTGGCAATCATTTGTATTATTTCATTCATTCATTTTTCATCCCACTCATTCCAGCTCAGGTTTGCGGTGGCAGGAGTCTATCCAGCAGCTCAGGGCACAAGGTGGGAACAAACTTTTGGACAGACTCCATTCCATCACAGGGAGCACTCACACCACACCCATACTCACTCCAGTTGAGACAATTTAGACCTTAGAGTACACCTGGCTTGCACATCTTTGAGATATAGGAGGAAACTGGAGTGCCTAGAGAACATCCATAAAGACATGCAGAGAAGCTGCAAACTGCACAGATGGTGGTTCTGCCAGGGAATCGATTTTTTTAAATTCCTTATCAATGTTATAAGGAAAGACTTTGAAAAACAAATGACATTATTTGATGACCTACTGTACCAAATTTCCCTGGAGGCAGGAACATCTTTCAAAAAACCTGGGATTCTGAGAAGATAAAGTAGATGAAGTGTCCTTTACTTTGATAAGCCAATTTTCTTGGTTATATACTTTTCATAGATAATAAAGTCTTATTAGCGATGAGGTCTCATCTGTTCAATGCAGTTGATAAAAAGTGTGACAGTATGTAAGTAAGATGTAACTTCAACTTTATGCACCAGGGTTCTCTGTAAAAGAGCCGAGTTGTTCTGGATAAAGCTGCCTGGCTGTCCTTTAAATTATCTATTTTCCTCAGAACTTTGTTTCCTAGACCAAGCCTTAGCCTCTCCTGCTGCCTTATTCAAGTGATCTCACTTTGAAACGTATCATTGTCCAAAGATGTAACTTTGAGATCTGACAGGAAACAGCTTCATGACCCTATACTTCTTGCATAAACCTGTCCATGCTGTGATTTGACCTCAATCTGCTTAAGGCTATCTTCTGTGCAAGTCTTCTACTAAGCTAGAGCCAAATGGACAGCTGGAGACTATCACTATGAAAATCAAAGGCAAGGTTACTTTTAGTCTCAATTGGAAATTGAATGGTATGGGAGGCAGAATAATTGCCTCTTACAACCAAGATTCCATGTCCAGATTCCCCAAACCTGTGAAATGTGTTATGGAAAAAGGCTAAATGTGATGTCATTAAATTAAGAACCTTGAGATGAGAAGAATATCCTGGATTATCCAGGTGAACCTAATGTAACCACAGGAGTTCTTTTAACAGAAAGAGGAGTTGAACAATGAGAACATATGGACACAGGGAGGGGAACATTGCACACTGGGACCTGTCAGGGCATCGGGGGCAAGGGGAGGGATAGCATTACGAGAAATACTTAATGTAGATGACGGGTTGATGGGTGCAGCAAACCACCATGTCACATGTACACCTATGTAACCTGCATGTTCTGCACATCTATCCCGGAACTTAAAGTATAATAATGATAATAAAACACACACACAACTCTCATCACTTAAAATTTCAGTCTCCTTTCCTTCTCAAATCTTTATGATTTTCAATGAAAATATTTTCATACCTGAAAAACAGGAAATTAGTATCGTAGACTTATGAAAATGCTATTAGAGTGGTTTTGAAGATGGAGGAAGGGAACCCAAACCAAGGAATATAGAAGGCTCCCAGAAGCTGGAAAAGGCTAGAAAAAGGCTGTACATTAATGAGCTAATAGCCAGTGTCAAAACCTATTCCAAATACAGAATTTAGTATTGGCATTTTCTTTTTTTTTTTTATTTATTTATTTTTTTTATTATACTTTAAGTTCTACAGTACATGTGCATAACATGCAGGTTTGTTACATATGTATATCTGTGCCATGTTGGTGTGCTGCACCCATCAACTCATCAGCACCCATCAATTCATCATTTATATCAGGTATAACTCCCCAATGCAATCCCTCCCCCCTCCCCCCTCCCCATGATAGGCCCCAGTGTGTGATGTTCCCCTTCCCGAGTCCAAGTGAAGTCATTGTTCAGTTCCCACCTATGAGTGAGAACATGTGGTGTTTGGTTTTCTCTTCTTGTGATAGTTTGCTAAGAATGATGGTTTCCAGCTGCATCCATGTTCCTACAAAGGACGCAAACTCATCCTTTTTTATGGCTGCATAGTATTCCATGGTGTATATGTGCCACATTTTCTTAATCCAGTCTGTCACTGATGGACATTTGGGTTGATTCCAAGTCTTTGCTATTGTGAATAGTGCCGCAATAAACATACGTGTGCATGTGTCTTTGTAGTAGCATAATTTATAATCCTTTGGGTATATACCCAGTAGTGGGATGGCTGGGTCGTATGGTACATCTAGTTCTAGATCCTTGAGGAATTGCCATACTGTTTTCCATAATGGTTGAACTAGTTTACAATCCCACCAACAGTGTAAAAGTGTTCCTGTTTCTCCACATCCTCTCCAACACCTGTTGTTTCCTGATTTTTTAATG
>NW_022316334.1:0-1260 GCF_002776525.5 Piliocolobus tephrosceles
CTCAACTACATGGAAACTGAACAACCTGCTCCTGAATGACTACTGGGTACATAACGAAATGAAAGCAGAAATAAAGATGTTCTTTGAATCCAATGAGAACAAAGATACAACATACCAGAATCTCTGGGACACATTTAAAGCAGTATGTAGAGGGAAATTTATAGCACTAAGTGCCCACAAGAGAAAGCAGGAAAGATCTAAAATTGACACTCTAACATCACAATTAAAAGAACTAGAGAGGCAAGAGCAAACACATTCAAAAGCTAGCAGAAGGCAAGAAATAACTAAGATCAGAGCAGAACTGAAGGAGATAGAGACACAAAAAACCCTCCAAAAAATCAATGAATCCAGGAGTTGGTTTTTTGAAAAGATCAACAAAATTGACAGACCGCTAGCAAGATTAATAAAGAAGAAAAGAGAGAGGAATCAAATAGACGCAATAAAAAATGATAAAGGGGATATCACCACCGACCCCACAGAAATACAAACTACCATCAGAGAATACTATAAACACCTCTACGCAAATCAACTAGAAAATCTAGAAGAAATGGATAATTTCCTGGACGCGTACACTCTTCCAAGACTAAACCAGGAAGAAGTTGAATCCCTGAATAGACCAATAGCAGCCTCTGAAATTGAGGCAACAATTAATAGCCTGCCCACCAAAAAAAGCCCAGGACCAGATGGATTCACAGCTGAATTCTACCAGAGGTACAAGGAGGAGCTGGTACCATTCCTTCTGAAACTATTCCAATCAATAGAAAAAGAGGGAATCCTCCCTAACTCATTTTATGAGGCCAACATCATCCTGATACCAAAGCCTGGCAGAGACACAACAAAAAAAGAGAATTTTAGACCAATCTCCCTGATGAACATCGATGCAAAAATCCTCAATAAAATACTGGCAAACCGGATTCAGCAGCACATCAAAAAGCTTATCCACCATGATCAAGTGGGCTTCATCCCTGGGATGCAAGGCTGGTTCAACATTCGCAAATCAATCAACGTAATCCAGCATATCAACAGAACCAAAGACAAGAACCACATGATTATCTCAATAGATGCAGAAAAGGCTTTTGACAAAATTCAACAGCCCTTCATGCTAAAAACGCTCAACAAATTCGGTATTGATGGAACGTACCTCAAAATAATAAGAGCTATTTATGACAAACCCACAGCTAATATCATACTGAATGGGCAAAAACTGGAAAAGTTCCCTTTGAAAACTGGCACAAGACAGGGATGCCCTCTCTCACCACT
>NW_022316335.1:0-1260 GCF_002776525.5 Piliocolobus tephrosceles
AGTGGTGAGAGAGGGCATCCCTGTCTTGTGCCAGTTTTCAAAGGGAACTTTTCCAGTTTTTGCCCATTCAGTATGATATTAGCTGTGGGTTTGTCATAAATAGCTCTTATTATTTTGAGGTACGTTCCATCAATACCGAATTTGTTGAGCGTTTTTAGCATGAAGGGCTGTTGAATTTTGTCAAAAGCCTTTTCTGCATCTATTGAGATAATCATGTGGTTCTTGTCTTTGGTTCTGTTGATATGCTGGATTACGTTGATTGATTTGCGAATGTTGAACCAGCCTTGCATCCCAGGGATGAAGCCCACTTGATCATGGTGGATAAGCTTTTTGATGTGCTGCTGAATCCGGTTTGCCAGTATTTTATTGAGGATTTTTGCATCGATGTTCATCAGGGAGATTGGTCTAAAATTCTCTTTTTTTGTTGTGTCTCTGCCAGGCTTTGGTATCAGGATGATGTTGGCCTCATAAAATGAGTTAGGGAGGATTCCCTCTTTTTCTATTGATTGGAATAGTTTCAGAAGGAATGGTACCAGCTCCTCCTTGTACCTCTGGTAGAATTCAGCTGTGAATCCATCTGGTCCTGGGCTTTTTTTGGTGGGCAGGCTATTAATTGTTGCCTCAATTTCAGAGGCTGCTATTGGTCTATTCAGGGATTCAACTTCTTCCTGGTTTAGTCTTGGAAGAGTGTACGCGTCCAGGAAATTATCCATTTCTTCTAGATTTTCTAGTTGATTTGCGTAGAGGTGTTTATAGTATTCTCTGATGGTAGTTTGTATTTCTGTGGGGTCGGTGGTGATATCCCCTTTATCATTTTTTATTGCGTCTATTTGATTCCTCTCTCTTTTCTTCTTTATTAATCTTGCTAGCGGTCTGTCAATTTTGTTGATCTTTTCAAAAAACCAACTCCTGGATTCATTGATTTTTTGGAGGGTTTTTTGTGTCTCTATCTCCTTCAGTTCTGCTCTGATCTTAGTTATTTCTTGCCTTCTGCTAGCTTTTGAATGTGTTTGCTCTTGCCTCTCTAGTTCTTTTAATTGTGATGTTAGAGTGTCAATTTTAGATCTTTCCTGCTTTCTCTTGTGGGCACTTAGTGCTATAAATTTCCCTCTACATACTGCTTTAAATGTGTCCCAGAGATTCTGGTATGTTGTATCTTTGTTCTCATTGGATTCAAAGAACATCTTTATTTCTGCTTTCATTTCGTTATGTACCCAGTAGTCATTCAGGAGCAGGTTGTTCAGTTTCCATGTAGTTGAG
>NW_022316336.1:0-275 GCF_002776525.5 Piliocolobus tephrosceles
AGACAGAAAGTTAACAAGGATATCCAGGAATTGAACTCATCTCTGCAGCAAGCAGACCTAATAGACATCTACAGAACTCTCCACCCCAAATCAACAGAATATACATTCTTCTCAGCACCACATCACACTTATTCCAAAATTGACCACATAATTGGAAGTAAAGCACTCCTCAGCAAATGTAAAAGAACAGAAATTATAACAAACTGTCTCTCAGACCACAGTGCAATCAAACTAGAACTCAGGACTAAGAAACTCAATCAAAACTGCTCAACTAC
>NW_022316336.1:375-1013 GCF_002776525.5 Piliocolobus tephrosceles
CTGAACAACCTGCTCCTGAATGACTACTGGGTACATAACGAAATGAAGGCAGAAATAAAGACGTTCTTTGAAACCAATGAGAACAATGATACAACATACCAGAATCTCTGGGACACATTTAAAGCAGTGTGTAGAGGGAAATTTATAGCACTAAATGCCCACAAGAGAAAGCTGGAAAGATCTAAAATTGACACTCTAACATCACAATTAAAAGAACTAGAGAGGCAAGAGCAAACACATTCAAAAGCTAGCAGAAGGCAAGAAATAACTAAGATTAGAGCAGAACTGAAGGAGATAGAGACACAAAAAACCCTCCAAAAAATCAATGAATCCAGCAGTTGGTTTTTTGAAAAGATCAACAAAATTGACAGACCGCTAGCAAGACTAATAAAGAAGAAAAGAGAGAGGAATCAAATAGACGCAATAAAAAATGATAAAGGGGATATCACCACTGACCCCACAAAAATACAAACTACCATCAGAGAATACTATAAACACCTCTACGCAAATCAACTAGAAAACCTAGAAGAAGTGGATAATTTCCTGGACACTTACACTCTTCCAAGACTAAACCAGGAAGAAGTTGAACCTCTGAATAGACCAATAGCAGGCTCTGAAATTGAGGCAACAATTAATAG
>NW_022316337.1:0-638 GCF_002776525.5 Piliocolobus tephrosceles
CTATTAATTGTTGCCTCAATTTCAGAGCCTGCTATTGGTCTATTCAGAGGTTCAACTTCTTCCTGGTTTAGTCTTGGAAGAGTGTAAGTGTCCAGGAAATTATCCACTTCTTCTAGGTTTTCTAGTTGATTTGCGTAGAGGTGTTTATAGTATTCTCTGATGGTAGTTTGTATTTTTGTGGGGTCAGTGGTGATATCCCCTTTATCATTTTTTATTGCGTCTATTTGATTCCTCTCTCTTTTCTTCTTTATTAGTCTTGCTAGCGGTCTGTCAATTTTGTTGATCTTTTCAAAAAACCAACTGCTGGATTCATTGATTTTTTGGAGGGTTTTTTGTGTCTCTATCTCCTTCAGTTCTGCTCTAATCTTAGTTATTTCTTGCCTTCTGCTAGCTTTTGAATGTGTTTGCTCTTGCCTCTCTAGTTCTTTTAATTGTGATGTTAGAGTGTCAATTTTAGATCTTTCCAGCTTTCTCTTGTGGGCATTTAGTGCTATAAATTTCCCTCTACACACTGCTTTAAATGTGTCCCAGAGATTCTGGTATGTTGTATCATTGTTCTCATTGGTTTCAAAGAACGTCTTTATTTCTGCCTTCATTTCGTTATGTACCCAGTAGTCATTCAGGAGCAGGTTGTTCAG
>NW_022316337.1:738-1013 GCF_002776525.5 Piliocolobus tephrosceles
GTAGTTGAGCAGTTTTGATTGAGTTTCTTAGTCCTGAGTTCTAGTTTGATTGCACTGTGGTCTGAGAGACAGTTTGTTATAATTTCTGTTCTTTTACATTTGCTGAGGAGTGCTTTACTTCCAATTATGTGGTCAATTTTGGAATAAGTGTGATGTGGTGCTGAGAAGAATGTATATTCTGTTGATTTGGGGTGGAGAGTTCTGTAGATGTCTATTAGGTCTGCTTGCTGCAGAGATGAGTTCAATTCCTGGATATCCTTGTTAACTTTCTGTCT
>NW_022316338.1:0-7003 GCF_002776525.5 Piliocolobus tephrosceles
ATAGATGCTGTTGAGCAGATTCTTCCTACCTTAGTTCTGCTCCTGCATCATGATGACTCAGAATTATTAGCAGATACCTGCTGGGCTATTTCCTACCTTACTGACTGTCCGAATGAACGAATTGACATGGTCGTGAAAACAGGAGTTGTGCCCCAACTTGTGAAGCTTCTAGGAGCTTCTGAATCGCCAATTGTGGTAAATTATTTACTTGTAGATTAGGACATAAGTATAAGAAGCATGGTCAGGGCTGGATGCCATGGCTCACGCCTGTATAATCCTGTATAATCCCAGCACTTTGGGAGACTGAGGCGAGTGGATCAGCTGAGGTCAGGAGTTCGAGACCAGCCTGGCCAACATGGTGAAACCCCATCTCTACTAAAAATACAAAGACATTAACTGGACGTGGTGGCATGCACTTTAATCCCAAGGCAGGAGAATTGCTTGAACCCAGGAGGTGGAGGCTGCAGTGAGCCAAGATCATGCCATTGCACTCCTGCCTGGGTACAGAATTTCTGAAGTGCTGAGAAAAAAATAAGGTAACCAGCATCAACAATTTTTCCTTTTCAGACTCCTGCTTTAAGAGCCATAGGGAATATTGTCACTGGTACAGATGAACAGACTCAGGTTGTGACTGATGCAGGAGCACTCGCTGTCTTTCCCAGCCTGCTCACCAACCCCAAAACTAACATTCAGAAGGAAGCTACATGGACAATGTCAAACATCACAGCTGGCCATCAGGACCAGATACAGCAAGTTGTGAATCATGGATTAGTCCCATTCCTTGTCAGTGTTCTAAGGTAATGAAGTCTTAGGATTTAATCAAGTCATTTTTTAGTATTTATAGAAAACTGTGCTTGATAAGCTTCTTCATGTGTATGAATCTTGGGTTCTACTTGGAGTCCTTTGCTGAAAAATACCCAGGAACCCCTTTCACTTCAGGTTGGATAGAACCTTGGTCCTTTCAGTCATTGTTTTTGTGAAAAAGTACTCTTGGAATCTTATTTGTGCAACTGTTCTGAAGTAAAACCATTTCCTTATGTTGAATAGGCAGATTTTAAGACACAAAAGGAGGCTGTATGGGCCGTGACCAACTATACTAGTGGTGGAACAGTTGAGCAGATTGTGTACCTCGTTCACTGTGGCATAATAGAACCGTTGATGAACCTCTTTCTTAACTGCAAAAGATACCAAGATTATTCTGTTATCCTGGATGCCATTTCAAATATCTTTCAGGTAAGTCCTATCAAGGTGGCTTTGTTTGAATTTGGACTTGATAATAATCAGTTTACTATTTAGACCTGGGGGAGGGAAGCTGTTGTAAGTTTACTCACTAGTAAGCCAAAGATTCAGAAAGCATGTTTAGGTGGGCCACACCTTTGATTAAAAATGTGGCAGGCATTATCAAAGATATGAAAGAGATGACAAGTGGATGATGGGACCTGAATCGAAGTCGGGTGTTTATGTGGACTCATCACATCTGTTTACTTGGTTGATTTAATGTCCCAATTTTCTACTGAATTTTGGTGAAATTAAATTTGAATGACTTGGCGCAGTGGCTCATGCCTGTAATCCCAGCACTTTGGGAGGCCGAGGAGGGTGGATCACCTGAGGTCAGGAGTTCGAGACCAGCCTGGCCAACATGGCGAAACCCTGTCTCTACAAAAAATACAAAAATTAGCCAGGCATGGTGGCAGGTGCCTATAATTCCAGCTACTCAGGAGGCTGAGGCAGGAGAATTGCTTAGACCCTGGGCAGGGGGTGGAGGTTGCAGTGAGCCAAGATTGCATCACTTCACCCCAGTCTGGGCGAAAGAGTGAAACTGTCTCAAAAAAAAAAAAAAAAAAAATTCTGAATGACTTAATTATATTTTTCTTCTGGTTCCACCCCTAATTGATCCAAGCATACCAGCATATGGCACTTTGTCATAGTGATTGGTGGTAGGTAAGCCCTTCTCATCAACTTTGGATTCTAGAGATTTTTACATATAGAAGTTGAGCCTACAGGCTGGGCGTGCTGGCTCATGCCTGTAATCCCAGCACTTTGGGAGGCCGAGGCAGGTGGATCATGAAGTCAGGAGTTCAGTACCAGCCTGGCCAACATAGTGAGACCCCGTCTCTACTAAAAATACAAAAAATGAGCCGGAGGTGGTGACGGGCACCTGTAATTCCAGCTGCTCAGGAGCTGAGGCAGGAGAATCGCTTGAACCTGGGAGGCGTAAGTTGCAGTGAGCCAAGATCGTGCCATTGCACTCCAACCTGGGCAACAAGAGTGAAACTCTCTCTCTCAAAAAAAAAAAAAAAAATTGAGCCTACAATAATGGATGCTGGCATATCTGTCACTGCCTATAAATAATTTGTCAATATGTGGCCAGTATTTCCTCTTCCCCTCATCTAAACCCGTAAGTTATTTTCAAGCAAATCTGCTATTTCATCTATAGATATTTATGTGTCTCTTAAAAGTTGAAAATTTAAAGAAAAACTAACCTACATACCATTCCATATGCCCAATAAATCCTTAATATCAACACACATTCTGGTCAGACATTTAGTTTAGCACTCCATAGGCCATCTTTGCCTTTGACACCTTGACTATACCTTGTGATGATAAAGGATTTTTTACAGAACAATAAGCCCCTGTTCCCATAGCAGACCAGTTGGACTGGAATGTAGTGTGTTTTAAAAGTTGCCCACGTGATTTTGATACATAGAAAAGGTTGTGAGCTATTGATTGTAAGATCTTTGGCTCCAGTTGAAGTAGTGCTAAAAGCAGGTATAGATCCAATCACATTGAGTTTCAACAAAATATAAAATGGACATAAAACTATGATATGCTTGATGAAGGAACTGTTAAGGTGCTTATTTCTGCCTGACATATCAAAATTCAAAATTTTCAATGTTTTCTTCATTAAAACATTCAGAGTATACACCAGTAAACTTGGAATTTTTTTTTTTTTTAGGCTGCTGAGAAACTGAGAAACTAGGTGAAACTGAGAAACTTAGTATAATTATTGAACTTAGTATAATGATTGAAGAATGTGGAGGCTTAGACAAAATTGAAGCTCTGCAAAACCATGAAAATGAGTCTGTATATAAGGCTTCGTTAAGCTTAATTGAGGAGTATTTCTCTGTAGAGGTGCGTAATGGATGGTAACATTAATAATAACTTGGAAACATCTAAAGTCAAGCCCTTTTTTCCCTCATAATTTAAAAAATGAATGTCATATCTTTGTTAAATATAGTAAAATATCAGTGTACATAGGACGTAATGTATTTATTTGCCCCTCTGATGTTTGGCTTGATAGTAATAAAATCTTTTTATTTTTTATGTTTTGGTTTCTACAAATTATTTTATTAGAATGTCAGACTCAAAAGGAACTACCAGTATCATGCCTGAAAATGCTATATATGATTTATGCTTGACCCATGACCCCTGCTGTCACTGGATCCAGAGTGTGAACGAGGGAAAAGGAAGTGGAGGTGGGCGGGGACAGCACTAGCCCTGGCTGGCCAGATGTCGGGCCCACAGACCTGGTCCCCATAACCACCGGGATCCCTACAATGTACACATTCCTAATTCAGGCTCAACTCTCCTTTACCCAAGAGTAAATGCCTCAGGACTCAGTCTGAATCACTGTCCATCTCGGCTTCTTTCACATCCACACTGAATTTGTACTCCTGGTCACGTCCCATGTAAGCGTCACTCATGAAGTACAGAGTGTAGTTGTGGGCACCAGTGGCTGGGGCCACAAAGTCCAACTTCACCTTGGCCTTGTGCTGCAGGGCCAGCCTCTTGATGGAGATGAGGCTACTGGACTTGGCGTCTCCAATCACCACTCACCAGCCATCTTCACGTTTCTGTGGGAAGAGAGGCACAATGACGGGGCCTGTGACTTCCTCCTCTCGCTGCAGCTGCACCAGCACCATCACTGGCCTGCCACTGCGGATGCTGTCCTTATCTACCACCTCATAAGATAGTGCGATATTAGGGTAGCGGTTACAAAAGCGAGCCACATCTGTAATCTGGTTGTCAGTCAGCTGAAGCAATGCGTTCCATTCTTCATCCTCCATCTCCATGATGTCGAAACACTCTCCACTCCCTTGTCTGTGCAACGTTTGATATGCTCAGAGGTGAGGTGTGGCAGCTGCTTCAGGTATGAGTCCTGGGACCACATGGCTTGAGTGACCATCTGGGCCAGTTCCAAAGCTGCCACAGCAGAGCTGAGCCACCCATTGCGGGAGAGGATATCCACGCAGGCCTGAATAAGCCGGATTGCCTTACTAAGGATTTCCTCCGTATCTGACTGCAACTCAGCACTCAGCTGCATGCGGGACAGGCAAGCCTGCAGGAGCAGGTTGGCCTTGATGTGTGGATCATTGAACTTAGGGTTATTCAGCTTGTGGGGGACCTTCTGAGCCAACTGCCTCAGGAAGTTGTCTTCACGGTGCCGGATGGGAATGTCGTACTCTGCTGCATTGGAGATGATCTCAATAAGCCCTCGCACCCTGGTCTTGGCATTGAGGTGAGATTTTAAAAGTCACCAGATTGGTTTCAAATGGATAGCCTTGAGAATCTTAGACTATCTGGAGGGTAAGTTAGTGGGTGTCATTGTAGGAGGTGATAGGGAAGTAGGCCAAACCCACCGCCGTGCTCTGGGCCTAATACAGTCTTTTCCTATTGAAAAGTGACAGTCGGGGAAGAAAAAAATCTCGGCCTGTTTCTGTTACTGTAGTAGCATTCCTTATCCCGGTCCCCGCAACTCCCCAGGCACTCATGAACTGGCAAAGTTTCAGAGACCCTCCCTCCCCTGTGTCAAATACTAGAATATCATACAGGATTAAAGGTATAATACGCAGATCAAGACCTAGAGATTAAATACAGACTTCTAGATAGGCTGCTGCTTGGAATAATTATATTCTTTTTATATTTATTTTTTAGTATATTTCCAGGAAGAGGAAGATCAAAACGTTGTGCCGGAAACTACCTCCGAAGGCTACACTTTCCAAGTTGAGGATGGGGCTCCTGGGACCTTTACCTTTTAGATCACGTAGCTGAGGCATACATTTGTTGTGTACCATGTTTGGTATTTTGTCTTATTGTTTCTCTACTAAGAACTCTTTTTAAATGTGGTTTGTTATTGTAGCACTTTTTACACTGAAACTATACTTGAACAGTTCCCACTGTACATACTGTATGAAGCTTGTCCTCTGACTAGGTTTCTTATTTCTATGTGGAATTTCATATCTTGCAGCATCCTGTAAATAAACATTAAAGTCCACCCTTTTCTTTACTCCACCATGCCTGTGTGTGGCTTTCTAATTTGGAGCCTTTAATGTGTCGCTGGTGAAAGGTAACCCATCCGAACTGGTGTGATGAACCAGAGTAGTCCTGGCTGCAGTTTTTACAGAAGAATGAATAACGTTTTCCAGAAACCCTCAGCCAGTGTCTCCTTAAGTCTCCTTGGCCAGGGAGATGGGCTAAACACCTTAAAGTTAATCATAAATCTCTCATGGAGCTACAAGCGGAATTCATTCCTCCCAAACTTCAAGGCTGAGTGGGATTCCAAGGTCAATCACGGCTGCACACGGGCCTCACCTGGGAAAGTACCCAGTTCTGTTTAGTTGATGAGGGGTGTGAGGGTCCACCTTGGGTCTTTTTTAAAAATGTAATTCCCAAGGGCTCCTGTACAGTGTAGGTTGATAGACACTATTCTTTTTGAGATGGAGTCTTGCTCTGTTGCCCAGGCTGGAGTGCAGCAGCACAATCTTGGCTCATTGCAACCTCTGCCTCCCAGGTTTAAGCGATTCTCTTCCTCAGCCTCCTGAGTAGCTGGGATTACGGGCACCCACCACCATGCCCGGCTCATTTTTGTGTTTTTAGTAGAGATGGGGTTTCACTGTCTTGGCCAGGCTGCTCTTGAACTCCTGACCTCATGATCACCCACCTTGGCCTCCCAAAGTGCTGGAATTATAGGTGTGAGCCACCGCATCCAGCTGATAGCCACCACTCTTAAGGAATGTGCTGTCACTGGAACAGGCAATGGATTCTGAGTAGAAACCACAAAGTGTTAACTACAGTAGTACCACATAAGTCTTTAAGTGAAATGCTCACCGCAACCTCCACCTCCTGGGTTCAAGCAATTCTCCTGCCTCAGCCTCCCGAGTAGCTGGGATTACAGGTGTGTGCCACCACACCCAGCTTATTTTTGTATTTTTAGTAGAGATGGGGCTTCACCATGTTGGCCAGGATGGTCTCGATCTCTTGGCCTCATGATCCACTGCCTTGGCCTCCCAAAGTGCTGGGATTACAGGCGTGAGCCACCGTGCTCAGCCAAGTCATCTTTTCAAGTCAGTAGTAATATACTGCAACAAGTCTCCATTTACCTTCTTGGCTACAAACACGAGGATTTTCTTCCCCTAGTTCATCAACATGCATATAAATATATTTTGCCTTTTGCAGCTAACAGTTGCATTTTAAAATCCTTCCATGGAATGATGTTTAATCCTTACCTTGTTTAGGTATAGAGCACTGGCTAATACTTATTTGAAGCACCCCCTACAGCCAAGTTGCTAAAATGGGACACTAGGCCGCGTGCGGTGGCTCACGACTGTGATCCCAGCACTTTGGGAGGCTGAGGCAGGCAGATCACTAGAGGTCAGGAGTTTGAGACCAGCCTGGCCAACATGGTGAAACCCTGTCTCTACTTTAAAAAAAAAAAAAAAAAAGCACGGCCGGGCGCGGTGGCTCAAGCCTGTAATCCCAGCACTTTGGGAGGCCGAGACGGGCGGATGACAAGGTCAAGAGATCAAGACCATCCTGGCTAACCCGGTGAAACCCCGTCTCTACTAAAAAAATACAAAAAACTAGCTGGGCGAGGTGGCGGGCGCCTGCAGTCCCAGCTACTCGGGAGGCTGAGGCAGGAGAATGGCGTAAATCCGGGAGGCGGAGCTTGCAGTGATCTGAGATCCGGCCACTGCACTCCAGCCTGGGCGACAGAGCGAGACTC
>NW_022316338.1:7103-10819 GCF_002776525.5 Piliocolobus tephrosceles
ACACACAAAACAAAAATTAGTGGGATGCAGTCGTGGGCGCCTGTAAGCTACTTGGGAGGCCGAGGCAGAAGAATCGCTTGAACCTGGGTGGCGGAGGTTGCAGTGAGCTGAAATCGCGCCATTTCACTCCAACCTGGGAGACAGAATGAGACCCTGTCTCAAAAACAAAACAAAAACACAAACAACAACAACAAAAAATAAAATGGAACACTAAACCCCTGTGTTACACATGGTCCTCGTAAGCATAGAGCATGTTGTTTGGAACCATGGATTACTTTCTCAGCTTTTCCTGTACAAAGGCTCCCCTAAAGGGAAGGGGGAAGAGACACTAACAGTACAGACGGCCATTCCTTTCCTGCTTACTTGCTCCTCACTTCCTCTCCCCAACTCGAGTCCCTTCTTGGATACTGAATCCAAAAGTCTTCAGCTTGAGAAAAGGTGATGGGGAAGTAAACCTGGACATCCTAGATTTTTGCTTTAACATGGGAGAGTTTTAATGGCTTCAGAGGGACTGGTGTAAAAGACAGGATAGAAAGTGTAAGGTCTGGATTTGTTAAAGGAGGCAGGACTCAATAGTGAGGTAATGAGCAGGAGATAGCTGGTTTCCAAAAAAGTTTTTTTTCATATTTTAGATAAAATGCTTAACATGCTAGTTTCCTTGGAGTCGTTAGATCCATAGAGGCATTGGGAGATTTTTATTTAATTTATATGTGGGTAACTTAATATCTTTGAGAATGACAGAATGACTTTATAACCAGCTTGATTTGTAAAAGTCACGATAAAAACATTATGTAGCCACCAACGTCTCCCTCTTGTAGTGTTAATGTCTAAATTGCCAGTGATTTATTAATGTACCAATATTTTTAGTTTCCTAGCAGTTTGAAATATCTTTCTTTTTTCTTTTTTCTTTTTTATTTTTTTTGAGATGGAGTCTCGCTCTTGTTGCCCAGGCTGGATAGAGTTCAGTGGCGTAATCTTGGCTCACCGCAACCTCAGCCTCCCGGGCTCAAGCGATTCTCCTGCCTCAGCCTCCCGAGTAGCTGGGACTACAGGCACCCACCACCACGCCCAGCTAATTTTTTGTATTTTTAGTAGAGATGGGGTTTCACCATGTTAGCCAGGATGGTCTCGATCTCCTGATCTCGTGATCCGCCGGCCTCAGCCTCTCAAAGTGCTGGGATTACAGGCGTGAGCCACTGCACCCGCCAATTTTTGTATTTTTAGTAGAGATGGGGTTTCTTTCTTTTCTTTTTTTCGAGACAGAGTTTCACTCTTGTCGCCCAGACTGGAGTGCAGTGGTGCGATCTTGGCTCACAGCAACCTCCACCTCCCATGTTAAGCGATTCTCCTGCCTCAGCCTCCCGAGTAGCCAGGATTACAAGTGCCTGCCACCACACCAGGCTAACTTTTGTATTTTTATTAGAGATGGGGTTTTGCCATGTTGGCCAGGCTGGTCTCAAACTCCTGGCCTCAAGTGATCCACCCGACTTGGCCTCCCAAAGTGCTGGGATTATAGGTATGAGCCACCGTGCCCAGCCATCTAGCAGTTTGAAATGTCATTTAAGACTTTGATAGTGTTACAGAGTGTGGGGCCGGCGGAGGGGAAAGCTGGAGGCACGGGTGGTTGGCAGGAAGTGGGACTGGTGCCTGGCAGATGCGTTGGTGAAGATAGGTACTGGTTTTGGATTAGGAATTGTTTTCTCACTTACCTTCTTTAAAAGAATGTGGCCATTAGCCTTCGGTTCTGGCACGGGATTAGGAATGGCTTACTCCAACTGTCAGCATGATTTCCAGGCTCCATATCTTCTATATGGAAAATATGTCAACGAGCAGGAGAGTGACTTCACTTGAGAACATCCCAGTGGGAGGACAGGAGAAATCATGTTTACTCCTCAGGAATACTGAAGTGCCCTGGAGTAAGCTGTCTTTCTGTAACAATGTTATCAGTAATGCTTAAAACTCCAGCACCTGGTTATGTATTTGAAATCAAGTCTGTTTCTTGTTTTGTATTTTGTCTCTGGAAATTGTAAGGAGGTGGTCTTAAATAAATTAAACAAAAAAAGAAAAAAAAAGAAAAAAAGAAAAAAAAACTTTGATAGGCTGGGCATGGTGGCTCACGCTTTTAATCCCAGCACTTTGGGAGGCCGAAGCAGGCAGATCATCTGAGGTCAGGAGTTCAAGACCAGCCTGCCCAACATGGCAAAACCCTGTCTCTACTACAAATACAAAAAATTAACTGGGCGTGGGGGCGGGAGGTGGATGTTGCAGTGAGCCAAGATTGCACCACTGAACTCCAGTCTGGATGACAAGAGCAAGATTCCATCTCAAAAAAAAAAAAAAAAATTGATAAATTATATATCTTTACCTATAACTTTCATTTTTGTATTTGTTTTTGTTGTAAGCAAGAGAGGAAAGGTAATATTCCTAATATCATTTGGCAATTATCAAAGTAAAAACTGCTAACACTTATTTTGCTTGTTGAAATAATCTTAAAAGGGTAACATTAAAAGATTGGACATCAGTGTGAAACATTTCACGAAGTATTGATTCTTTCATTGCTATATTGCATTTTGGCTAAAAATAATCAAGCTACTTGATTATTTTTAGAACAAAGGAAATCAACATTCTGTTTCCTAATGTTGATTTTTTTTTCTCTCATCCTCAGTCTTTCTGTGACTGCATCATCACTGAAGAAAAAACTTGGGATAATTTTTTGTTACTGTAAATCCTCATTGTTAAGTAAGATTTTTATTTCAGCATTTGGCCTCTTTAATTGCATAACGGCAGTAAGAGCAAAGTCAGTTTGGTTCATATGAACCATTGGAAACCTTGTCAGATACAGGACCCAAGTTCAGAAGGCCATTAAGACCTGGCTGTCCTTTACCCTCTCCACCCTTGCTGGAGCTTGCCAAAACCCGGTGGACTGATTTTGGAAAGCCTTTGAAACATGTCATTTCATTAATGGTGCTTTTTTGGGGGGTTGGGCTGTTGACCTAATTTGTGATGAACAAAACCCGGCCAAATCATGCAGCCTCCCTCTAACTCCCCATGGGAAAGTGTTAGAGAAAAGTGTTTCAGCAACATCACCCATTTAAGTTTCATAACCCCAGCTAATAAAGATGATAAGAAACACCCAAGCTATCAACTAGGGTTTTTTGAGGGCAGAAGTACAATTTAATTTTGAGCACTTGTATGTTAAACAACATGTTGTTGGCCTAGTTTGAAAGCTAATTCTAGTGTCTGTAAACGCTCAGTTCCTCCTAAATATTTGGGACAGTTTCATAACACTGTGTAGGAGGTGTATGCATCGAACCCTCTTAAACTGATCAGTTCGTGCATTCCAGGCTTTTCACAATTGTAAATGTCTTTTCCCATCCTAGTTGTGGGAGGTAGCATGGTGCAGTGAAATGGACTAGTATTTAAGAGCCAGATCTGTCTGAATTCAAATCCTGCCTCTTTATTATGTCAGTGAAAGACCTTTTGGTGGGGCAGCTAAGTGCCTGGCGTAAGAAAAGTATAGATACTAATTCCTACATAATAGAAATATCCCAGATAAGTATTACAGCTATTTCAAACTTTTTGTTGTTGGGAATAGCCATAATAACTGACGAAGCAAAGTCTCGCTATGTTACCCGGGCTGGTCTCAAATTCCTGGCCTCAAGCTATCCTCCTGCCTCAGCTTCCCAAAGTTCTGGGATTTACAGGCATGAGCCACT
>NW_022316339.1:0-3716 GCF_002776525.5 Piliocolobus tephrosceles
AGTGGCTCATGCCTGTAAATCCCAGAACTTTGGGAAGCTGAGGCAGGAGGATAGCTTGAGGCCAGGAATTTGAGACCAGCCCGGGTAACATAGCGAGACTTTGCTTCGTCAGTTATTATGGCTATTCCCAACAACAAAAAGTTTGAAATAGCTGTAATACTTATCTGGGATATTTCTATTATGTAGGAATTAGTATCTATACTTTTCTTACGCCAGGCACTTAGCTGCCCCACCAAAAGGTCTTTCACTGACATAATAAAGAGGCAGGATTTGAATTCAGACAGATCTGGCTCTTAAATACTAGTCCATTTCACTGCACCATGCTACCTCCCACAACTAGGATGGGAAAAGACATTTACAATTGTGAAAAGCCTGGAATGCACGAACTGATCAGTTTAAGAGGGTTCGATGCATACACCTCCTACACAGTGTTATGAAACTGTCCCAAATATTTAGGAGGAACTGAGCGTTTACAGACACTAGAATTAGCTTTCAAACTAGGCCAACAACATGTTGTTTAACATACAAGTGCTCAAAATTAAATTGTACTTCTGCCCTCAAAAAACCCTAGTTGATAGCTTGGGTGTTTCTTATCATCTTTATTAGCTGGGGTTATGAAACTTAAATGGGTGATGTTGCTGAAACACTTTTCTCTAACACTTTCCCATGGGGAGTTAGAGGGAGGCTGCATGATTTGGCCGGGTTTTGTTCATCACAAATTAGGTCAACAGCCCAACCCCCCAAAAAAGCACCATTAATGAAATGACATGTTTCAAAGGCTTTCCAAAATCAGTCCACCGGGTTTTGGCAAGCTCCAGCAAGGGTGGAGAGGGTAAAGGACAGCCAGGTCTTAATGGCCTTCTGAACTTGGGTCCTGTATCTGACAAGGTTTCCAATGGTTCATATGAACCAAACTGACTTTGCTCTTACTGCCGTTATGCAATTAAAGAGGCCAAATGCTGAAATAAAAATCTTACTTAACAATGAGGATTTACAGTAACAAAAAATTATCCCAAGTTTTTTCTTCAGTGATGATGCAGTCACAGAAAGACTGAGGATGAGAGAAAAAAAAATCAACATTAGGAAACAGAATGTTGATTTCCTTTGTTCTAAAAATAATCAAGTAGCTTGATTATTTTTAGCCAAAATGCAATATAGCAATGAAAGAATCAATACTTCGTGAAATGTTTCACACTGATGTCCAATCTTTTAATGTTACCCTTTTAAGATTATTTCAACAAGCAAAATAAGTGTTAGCAGTTTTTACTTTGATAATTGCCAAATGATATTAGGAATATTACCTTTCCTCTCTTGCTTACAACAAAAACAAATACAAAAATGAAAGTTATAGGTAAAGATATATAATTTATCAATTTTTTTTTTTTTTTTTGAGATGGAATCTTGCTCTTGTCATCCAGACTGGAGTTCAGTGGTGCAATCTTGGCTCACTGCAACATCCACCTCCCGCCCCCACGCCCAGTTAATTTTTTGTATTTGTAGTAGAGACAGGGTTTTGCCATGTTGGGCAGGCTGGTCTTGAACTCCTGACCTCAGATGATCTGCCTGCTTCGGCCTCCCAAAGTGCTGGGATTAAAAGCGTGAGCCACCATGCCCAGCCTATCAAAGTTTTTTTTTCTTTTTTTCTTTTTTTTTCTTTTTTTGTTTAATTTATTTAAGACCACCTCCTTACAATTTCCAGAGACAAAATACAAAACAAGAAACAGACTTGATTTCAAATACATAACCAGGTGCTGGAGTTTTAAGCATTACTGATAACATTGTTACAGAAAGACAGCTTACTCCAGGGCACTTCAGTATTCCTGAGGAGTAAACATGATTTCTCCTGTCCTCCCACTGGGATGTTCTCAAGTGAAGTCACTCTCCTGCTCGTTGACATATTTTCCATATAGAAGATATGGAGCCTGGAAATCATGCTGACAGTTGGAGTAAGCCATTCCTAATCCCGTGCCAGAACCGAAGGCTAATGGCCACATTCTTTTAAAGAAGGTAAGTGAGAAAACAATTCCTAATCCAAAACCAGTACCTATCTTCACCAACGCATCTGCCAGGCACCAGTCCCACTTCCTGCCAACCACCCGTGCCTCCAGCTTTCCCCTCCGCCGGCCCCACACTCTGTAACACTATCAAAGTCTTAAATGACATTTCAAACTGCTAGATGGCTGGGCACGGTGGCTCATACCTATAATCCCAGCACTTTGGGAGGCCAAGTCGGGTGGATCACTTGAGGCCAGGAGTTTGAGACCAGCCTGGCCAACATGGCAAAACCCCATCTCTAATAAAAATACAAAAGTTAGCCTGGTGTGGTGGCAGGCACTTGTAATCCTGGCTACTCGGGAGGCTGAGGCAGGAGAATCGCTTAACATGGGAGGTGGAGGTTGCTGTGAGCCAAGATCGCACCACTGCACTCCAGTCTGGGCGACAAGAGTGAAACTCTGTCTCGAAAAAAAGAAAAGAAAGAAACCCCATCTCTACTAAAAATACAAAAATTGGCGGGTGCAGTGGCTCACGCCTGTAATCCCAGCACTTTGAGAGGCTGAGGCCGGCGGATCACGAGATCAGGAGATCGAGACCATCCTGGCTAACATGGTGAAACCCCATCTCTACTAAAAATACAAAAAATTAGCTGGGCGTGGTGGTGGGTGCCTGTAGTCCCAGCTACTCGGGAGGCTGAGGCAGGAGAATCGCTTGAGCCCGGGAGGCTGAGGTTGCGGTGAGCCAAGATTACGCCACTGAACTCTATCCAGCCTGGGCAACAAGAGCGAGACTCCATCTCAAAAAAAATAAAAAAGAAAAAAGAAAAAAGAAAGATATTTCAAACTGCTAGGAAACTAAAAATATTGGTACATTAATAAATCACTGGCAATTTAGACATTAACACTACAAGAGGGAGACGTTGGTGGCTACATAATGTTTTTATCGTGACTTTTACAAATCAAGCTGGTTATAAAGTCATTCTGTCATTCTCAAAGATATTAAGTTACCCACATATAAATTAAATAAAAATCTCCCAATGCCTCTATGGATCTAACGACTCCAAGGAAACTAGCATGTTAAGCATTTTATCTAAAATATGAAAAAAAACTTTTTTGGAAACCAGCTATCTCCTGCTCATTACCTCACTATTGAGTCCTGCCTCCTTTAACAAATCCAGACCTTACACTTTCTATCCTGTCTTTTACACCAGTCCCTCTGAAGCCATTAAAACTCTCCCATGTTAAAGCAAAAATCTAGGATGTCCAGGTTTACTTCCCCATCACCTTTTCTCAAGCTGAAGACTTTTGGATTCAGTATCCAAGAAGGGACTCGAGTTGGGGAGAGGAAGTGAGGAGCAAGTAAGCAGGAAAGGAATGGCCGTCTGTACTGTTAGTGTCTCTTCCCCCTTCCCTTTAGGGGAGCCTTTGTACAGGAAAAGCTGAGAAAGTAATCCATGGTTCCAAACAACATGCTCTATGCTTACGAGGACCATGTGTAACACAGGGGTTTAGTGTTCCATTTTATTTTTTGTTGTTGTTGTTTGTGTTTTTGTTTTGTTTTTGAGACAGGGTCTCATTCTGTCTCCCAGGTTGGAGTGAAATGGCGCGATTTCAGCTCACTGCAACCTCCGCCACCCAGGTTCAAGCGATTCTTCTGCCTCGGCCTCCCAAGTAGCTTACAGGCGCCCACGACTGCATCCCACTAATTTTTGTTTTGTGTGT
>NW_022316339.1:3816-10819 GCF_002776525.5 Piliocolobus tephrosceles
GAGTCTCGCTCTGTCGCCCAGGCTGGAGTGCAGTGGCCGGATCTCAGATCACTGCAAGCTCCGCCTCCCGGATTTACGCCATTCTCCTGCCTCAGCCTCCCGAGTAGCTGGGACTGCAGGCGCCCGCCACCTCGCCCAGCTAGTTTTTTGTATTTTTTTAGTAGAGACGGGGTTTCACCGGGTTAGCCAGGATGGTCTTGATCTCTTGACCTTGTCATCCGCCCGTCTCGGCCTCCCAAAGTGCTGGGATTACAGGCTTGAGCCACCGCGCCCGGCCGTGCTTTTTTTTTTTTTTTTTTAAAGTAGAGACAGGGTTTCACCATGTTGGCCAGGCTGGTCTCAAACTCCTGACCTCTAGTGATCTGCCTGCCTCAGCCTCCCAAAGTGCTGGGATCACAGTCGTGAGCCACCGCACGCGGCCTAGTGTCCCATTTTAGCAACTTGGCTGTAGGGGGTGCTTCAAATAAGTATTAGCCAGTGCTCTATACCTAAACAAGGTAAGGATTAAACATCATTCCATGGAAGGATTTTAAAATGCAACTGTTAGCTGCAAAAGGCAAAATATATTTATATGCATGTTGATGAACTAGGGGAAGAAAATCCTCGTGTTTGTAGCCAAGAAGGTAAATGGAGACTTGTTGCAGTATATTACTACTGACTTGAAAAGATGACTTGGCTGAGCACGGTGGCTCACGCCTGTAATCCCAGCACTTTGGGAGGCCAAGGCAGTGGATCATGAGGCCAAGAGATCGAGACCATCCTGGCCAACATGGTGAAGCCCCATCTCTACTAAAAATACAAAAATAAGCTGGGTGTGGTGGCACACACCTGTAATCCCAGCTACTCGGGAGGCTGAGGCAGGAGAATTGCTTGAACCCAGGAGGTGGAGGTTGCGGTGAGCATTTCACTTAAAGACTTATGTGGTACTACTGTAGTTAACACTTTGTGGTTTCTACTCAGAATCCATTGCCTGTTCCAGTGACAGCACATTCCTTAAGAGTGGTGGCTATCAGCTGGATGCGGTGGCTCACACCTATAATTCCAGCACTTTGGGAGGCCAAGGTGGGTGATCATGAGGTCAGGAGTTCAAGAGCAGCCTGGCCAAGACAGTGAAACCCCATCTCTACTAAAAACACAAAAATGAGCCGGGCATGGTGGTGGGTGCCCGTAATCCCAGCTACTCAGGAGGCTGAGGAAGAGAATCGCTTAAACCTGGGAGGCAGAGGTTGCAATGAGCCAAGATTGTGCTGCTGCACTCCAGCCTGGGCAACAGAGCAAGACTCCATCTCAAAAAGAATAGTGTCTATCAACCTACACTGTACAGGAGCCCTTGGGAATTACATTTTTAAAAAAGACCCAAGGTGGACCCTCACACCCCTCATCAACTAAACAGAACTGGGTACTTTCCCAGGTGAGGCCCGTGTGCAGCCGTGATTGACCTTGGAATCCCACTCAGCCTTGAAGTTTGGGAGGAATGAATTCCGCTTGTAGCTCCATGAGAGATTTATGATTAACTTTAAGGTGTTTAGCCCATCTCCCTGGCCAAGGAGACTTAAGGAGACACTGGCTGAGGGTTTCTGGAAAACGTTATTCATTCTTCTGTAAAAACTGCAGCCAGGACTACTCTGGTTCATCACACCAGTTCGGATGGGTTACCTTTCACCAGCGACACATTAAAGGCTCCAAATTAGAAAGCCACACACAGGCATGGTGGAGTAAAGAAAAGGGTGGACTTTAATGTTTATTTACAGGATGCTGCAAGATATGAAATTCCACATAGAAATAAGAAACCTAGTCAGAGGACAAGCTTCATACAGTATGTACAGTGGGAACTGTTCAAGTATAGTTTCAGTGTAAAAAGTGCTACAATAACAAACCACATTTAAAAAGAGTTCTTAGTAGAGAAACAATAAGACAAAATACCAAACATGGTACACAACAAATGTATGCCTCAGCTACGTGATCTAAAAGGTAAAGGTCCCAGGAGCCCCATCCTCAACTTGGAAAGTGTAGCCTTCGGAGGTAGTTTCCGGCACAACGTTTTGATCTTCCTCTTCCTGGAAATATACTAAAAAATAAATATAAAAAGAATATAATTATTCCAAGCAGCAGCCTATCTAGAAGTCTGTATTTAATCTCTAGGTCTTGATCTGCGTATTATACCTTTAATCCTGTATGATATTCTAGTATTTGACACAGGGGAGGGAGGGTCTCTGAAACTTTGCCAGTTCATGAGTGCCTGGGGAGTTGCGGGGACCGGGATAAGGAATGCTACTACAGTAACAGAAACAGGCCGAGATTTTTTTCTTCCCCGACTGTCACTTTTCAATAGGAAAAGACTGTATTAGGCCCAGAGCACGGCGGTGGGTTTGGCCTACTTCCCTATCACCTCCTACAATGACACCCACTAACTTACCCTCCAGATAGTCTAAGATTCTCAAGGCTATCCATTTGAAACCAATCTGGTGACTTTTAAAATCTCACCTCAATGCCAAGACCAGGGTGCGAGGGCTTATTGAGATCATCTCCAATGCAGCAGAGTACGACATTCCCATCCGGCACCGTGAAGACAACTTCCTGAGGCAGTTGGCTCAGAAGGTCCCCCACAAGCTGAATAACCCTAAGTTCAATGATCCACACATCAAGGCCAACCTGCTCCTGCAGGCTTGCCTGTCCCGCATGCAGCTGAGTGCTGAGTTGCAGTCAGATACGGAGGAAATCCTTAGTAAGGCAATCCGGCTTATTCAGGCCTGCGTGGATATCCTCTCCCGCAATGGGTGGCTCAGCTCTGCTGTGGCAGCTTTGGAACTGGCCCAGATGGTCACTCAAGCCATGTGGTCCCAGGACTCATACCTGAAGCAGCTGCCACACCTCACCTCTGAGCATATCAAACGTTGCACAGACAAGGGAGTGGAGAGTGTTTCGACATCATGGAGATGGAGGATGAAGAATGGAACGCATTGCTTCAGCTGACTGACAACCAGATTACAGATGTGGCTCGCTTTTGTAACCGCTACCCTAATATCGCACTATCTTATGAGGTGGTAGATAAGGACAGCATCCGCAGTGGCAGGCCAGTGATGGTGCTGGTGCAGCTGCAGCGAGAGGAGGAAGTCACAGGCCCCGTCATTGTGCCTCTCTTCCCACAGAAACGTGAAGATGGCTGGTGAGTGGTGATTGGAGACGCCAAGTCCAGTAGCCTCATCTCCATCAAGAGGCTGGCCCTGCAGCACAAGGCCAAGGTGAAGTTGGACTTTGTGGCCCCAGCCACTGGTGCCCACAACTACACTCTGTACTTCATGAGTGACGCTTACATGGGACGTGACCAGGAGTACAAATTCAGTGTGGATGTGAAAGAAGCCGAGATGGACAGTGATTCAGACTGAGTCCTGAGGCATTTACTCTTGGGTAAAGGAGAGTTGAGCCTGAATTAGGAATGTGTACATTGTAGGGATCCCGGTGGTTATGGGGACCAGGTCTGTGGGCCCGACATCTGGCCAGCCAGGGCTAGTGCTGTCCCCGCCCACCTCCACTTCCTTTTCCCTCGTTCACACTCTGGATCCAGTGACAGCAGGGGTCATGGGTCAAGCATAAATCATATATAGCATTTTCAGGCATGATACTGGTAGTTCCTTTTGAGTCTGACATTCTAATAAAATAATTTGTAGAAACCAAAACATAAAAAATAAAAAGATTTTATTACTATCAAGCCAAACATCAGAGGGGCAAATAAATACATTACGTCCTATGTACACTGATATTTTACTATATTTAACAAAGATATGACATTCATTTTTTAAATTATGAGGGAAAAAAGGGCTTGACTTTAGATGTTTCCAAGTTATTATTAATGTTACCATCCATTACGCACCTCTACAGAGAAATACTCCTCAATTAAGCTTAACGAAGCCTTATATACAGACTCATTTTCATGGTTTTGCAGAGCTTCAATTTTGTCTAAGCCTCCACATTCTTCAATCATTATACTAAGTTCAATAATTATACTAAGTTTCTCAGTTTCACCTAGTTTCTCAGTTTCTCAGCAGCCTAAAAAAAAAAAAAATTCCAAGTTTACTGGTGTATACTCTGAATGTTTTAATGAAGAAAACATTGAAAATTTTGAATTTTGATATGTCAGGCAGAAATAAGCACCTTAACAGTTCCTTCATCAAGCATATCATAGTTTTATGTCCATTTTATATTTTGTTGAAACTCAATGTGATTGGATCTATACCTGCTTTTAGCACTACTTCAACTGGAGCCAAAGATCTTACAATCAATAGCTCACAACCTTTTCTATGTATCAAAATCACGTGGGCAACTTTTAAAACACACTACATTCCAGTCCAACTGGTCTGCTATGGGAACAGGGGCTTATTGTTCTGTAAAAAATCCTTTATCATCACAAGGTATAGTCAAGGTGTCAAAGGCAAAGATGGCCTATGGAGTGCTAAACTAAATGTCTGACCAGAATGTGTGTTGATATTAAGGATTTATTGGGCATATGGAATGGTATGTAGGTTAGTTTTTCTTTAAATTTTCAACTTTTAAGAGACACATAAATATCTATAGATGAAATAGCAGATTTGCTTGAAAATAACTTACGGGTTTAGATGAGGGGAAGAGGAAATACTGGCCACATATTGACAAATTATTTATAGGCAGTGACAGATATGCCAGCATCCATTATTGTAGGCTCAATTTTTTTTTTTTTTTTTGAGAGAGAGAGTTTCACTCTTGTTGCCCAGGTTGGAGTGCAATGGCACGATCTTGGCTCACTGCAACTTACGCCTCCCAGGTTCAAGCGATTCTCCTGCCTCAGCTCCTGAGCAGCTGGAATTACAGGTGCCCGTCACCACCTCCGGCTCATTTTTTGTATTTTTAGTAGAGACGGGGTCTCACTATGTTGGCCAGGCTGGTACTGAACTCCTGACTTCATGATCCACCTGCCTCGGCCTCCCAAAGTGCTGGGATTACAGGCATGAGCCAGCACGCCCAGCCTGTAGGCTCAACTTCTATATGTAAAAATCTCTAGAATCCAAAGTTGATGAGAAGGGCTTACCTACCACCAATCACTATGACAAAGTGCCATATGCTGGTATGCTTGGATCAATTAGGGGTGGAACCAGAAGAAAAATATAATTAAGTCATTCAGAATTTTTTTTTTTTTTTTTTTTGAGACAGTTTCACTCTTTCGCCCAGACTGGGGTGAAGTGATGCAATCTTGGCTCACTGCAACCTCCACCCCCTGCCCAGGGTCTAAGCAATTCTCCTGCCTCAGCCTCCTGAGTAGCTGGAATTATAGGCACCTGCCACCATGCCTGGCTAATTTTTGTATTTTTTGTAGAGACAGGGTTTCGCCATGTTGGCCAGGCTGGTCTCGAACTCCTGACCTCAGGTGATCCACCCTCCTCGGCCTCCCAAAGTGCTGGGATTACAGGCATGAGCCACTGCGCCAAGTCATTCAAATTTAATTTCACCAAAATTCAGTAGAAAATTGGGACATTAAATCAACCAAGTAAACAGATGTGATGAGTCCACATAAACACCCGACTTCGATTCAGGTCCCATCATCCACTTGTCATCTCTTTCATATCTTTGATAATGCCTGCCACATTTTTAATCAAAGGTGTGGCCCACCTAAACATGCTTTCTGAATCTTTGGCTTACTAGTGAGTAAACTTACAACAGCTTCCCTCCCCCAGGTCTAAATAGTAAACTGATTATTATCAAGTCCAAATTCAAACAAAGCCACCTTGATAGGACTTACCTGAAAGATATTTGAAATGGCATCCAGGATAACAGAATAATCTTGGTATCTTTTGCAGTTAAGAAAGAGGTTCATCAACGGTTCTATTATGCCACAGTGAACGAGGTACACAATCTGCTCAACTGTTCCACCACTAGTATAGTTGGTCACGGCCCATACAGCCTCCTTTTGTGTCTTAAAATCTGCCTATTCAACATAAGGAAATGGTTTTACTTCAGAACAGTTGCACAAATAAGATTCCAAGAGTACTTTTTCACAAAAACAATGACTGAAAGGACCAAGGTTCTATCCAACCTGAAGTGAAAGGGGTTCCTGGGTATTTTTCAGCAAAGGACTCCAAGTAGAACCCAAGATTCATACACATGAAGAAGCTTATCAAGCACAGTTTTCTATAAATACTAAAAAATGACTTGATTAAATCCTAAGACTTCATTACCTTAGAACACTGACAAGGAATGGGACTAATCCATGATTCACAACTTGCTGTATCTGGTCCTGATGGCCAGCTGTGATGTTTGACATTGTCCATGTAGCTTCCTTCTGAATGTTAGTTTTGGGGTTGGTGAGCAGGCTGGGAAAGACAGCGAGTGCTCCTGCATCAGTCACAACCTGAGTCTGTTCATCTGTACCAGTGACAATATTCCCTATGGCTCTTAAAGCAGGAGTCTGAAAAGGAAAAATTGTTGATGCTGGTTACCTTATTTTTTTCTCAGCACTTCAGAAATTCTGTACCCAGGCAGGAGTGCAATGGCATGATCTTGGCTCACTGCAGCCTCCACCTCCTGGGTTCAAGCAATTCTCCTGCCTTGGGATTAAAGTGCATGCCACCACGTCCAGTTAATGTCTTTGTATTTTTAGTAGAGATGGGGTTTCACCATGTTGGCCAGGCTGGTCTCGAACTCCTGACCTCAGCTGATCCACTCGCCTCAGTCTCCCAAAGTGCTGGGATTATACAGGATTATACAGGCGTGAGCCATGGCATCCAGCCCTGACCATGCTTCTTATACTTATGTCCTAATCTACAAGTAAATAATTTACCACAATTGGCGATTCAGAAGCTCCTAGAAGCTTCACAAGTTGGGGCACAACTCCTGTTTTCACGACCATGTCAATTCGTTCATTCGGACAGTCAGTAAGGTAGGAAATAGCCCAGCAGGTATCTGCTAATAATTCTGAGTCATCATGATGCAGGAGCAGAACTAAGGTAGGAAGAATCTGCTCAACAGCATCTAT
>NW_022316340.1:0-6179 GCF_002776525.5 Piliocolobus tephrosceles
TTAGTTCGGCTCCTGCATCATGATGACCCAGAAGTATTAGCAGATACCTGCTGGGCTATTTCCTACCTTACTGACGGTCCGAATGAACGAATTGACATGGTCGTGAAAACAGGAGTTGTGCCCCAACTTGTGAAGCTTCTAGGAGCTTCTGAATTGCCAATTGTGGTAAGGTATTTACTTGTAGATTAGGACATAAGTATAAGAAGCATGATCAGGGCTGGGTACGGTGGCTCACGCCTGTATAATCCCACCACTTTGGGAGACCAAGGCGGGTGGATCACCTGAGGTCAGGAGTTAGAGACCAGCCTGGCCAACATGTTGAAAGCCCATCTCTACTAAAAATACAAAGCAATTATCTGGATGTGGTGGCACGTGTCTGTAATCCCAACTACTTGGGAGGCTAAGGTAGGAGAATTGCTTGAATCTGGGAGGCAGAGGCTGCAGTGAGTCGAGATCGTGCCATTGCACTCCAGCCTGGGTGACAAGAGCAAGACTCCTGTCTCTCAAAAAAAAAAAAAAATCGTTATCAGTTGATACTAATATTGAAATATTACCTATTTCAGGCCATGATGGACCTCTTGTTAAAACTTTTAGGGTACAGAATTTCTGAAGTGCTGGGAAGAAAACCAGCATCAACTTTTTTTTTTTTTTTCCAGACTCCTGCCCTAAGAGCCATAGGGAATATTGTCACTGGTACAGATGAACAGACTCAGGTTGTAATTGATGCAGGAGCACTCGCTGTCTTTCCCAGCCTGCTCACCAATCCCAAAACTAACATTCAGAAGGAAGCTACATGGACAATGTCAAACATCACAGCTGGCCGTCAGGACCAGATACAGCAAGTTGTGAATCATGGATTAGTCCCATTCCTTGTCAGTGTTCTCTCTAAGGTAACGAAATCTTAGGATTTAGTCAAGTCATTTTTAGTATTTATAGAAAGCTCTGCTTGATAAGCTTCTTCACGTGCGAGAATCTTGGATTCTGCTTGGAGTCCTTTGCTGAAAAATACCCAGTAACCCCTTTCACTCACGGTTGGATAGAACCTTGGTACTTTGAGTCATTGTTTTTGTGAAAAAGTACTCTAGGATACTTACTCTTGCAACTTTCTGAAATAAAACCATTTCCTTATGTTTAATAGGCAGATTTTAAGACACAAAAGGAGGCTGTATGGGCCGTGACCAACTATACTAGTGGTGGAACAGTTGAGCAGATTGTGTACCTCGTTCACTGTGGCATAATAGAACCGTTGATGAACCTCTTAACTGCAAAAGATACCAAGATTATTCTGGTTATCCTGGATGCCATTTCAAATATCTTTCAGGTAAGTCCTATCAAGGTGGCTTTGAATTTGAACTTGATAATAATCAGTTTACTATTTAGACCTGGGGGAGGGCAGCTGTTGTAAGTTTACTCACTAGTAAGCCACAGATTCAGAAAGCATGTTTAGGTGGGCCACACCTTTGATTAAAAATGTGGTAGGCATTATCAAAGATATGAAAGAGATGACAAGTGGATGATGGGACCTGAATCGAAGTCTGGTGTTTATGTGGACTCATCACATCTGTTTACTTGGTTGATTTAATGTCCCAATTTCATACCGAATTTTGGTGAAATTAAATTTGAGTGACTTGGCCAGTCATAGTGCCTCATGCCTGTAATCATAGCACTTTGAGAGTCCAAGGTGGGTGGATCACCTGAGGTCAAGAGTTCGAGATCAGCCTGGCCAACATGGCGAAACCCTGTCTCTGCTAAAAATACAAAAATTAGCCATGTGTGGTGGCGGGCGCCTATAATCCCAGCTACTCGGGAGGCTGAGGCAGGAGAATTGCTTGAACTCTGGGCGGGGGGTGGAGGTTGCAGTGAGCCAAAATCATGTCACTTCACTCCAGCCTGGGCGGAAGAGTGAAACTGTCTCAGAAAAAAATAAATTTGAATAACTTATATTTTTCTTCTGGTTCTATCCCTAATTGATCCAAGCATACCAGCATATGGCACTTTGTCATAGTGATTGGTGGTAGGTAAATCCTACTCATCAACTTTAGATTCTAGAGATTTTTACATATAGAAGTTGAGTCTACAGGCTGGGCACGGTGGCTGACACCTGTAATCCCAGCACTTTGGGAGGCTGAGGTGGGCAGATCATGAGGTCAGGAGTTTGAGACCAGCCTGGCCAACATAGTGAAACCCCGTCTCTACTAAAAATACAAAAAATTAGCCGGGCGTGGTGGCAGGCGCCTGTAATTCCAGCTACTCAGGAGGCTGAGGCAGGAGAATCGCTTGAACCCGGGAAGCGGAAGTTGCAGTGAGCCGAGTTTGCGTCATTGCACTGCATCTTGGGCAACAAGAGTGAAAGTCTTGTCTAAAAAAAAAAAAAAAGTTGAGCCTACAATAATGGATGCTGGCGTCTTTGTCACTGTGTATAAATAATTTGTCAATATGTGGCCAATATTTATTCTTCCCCTCATCTAATCCCGTAAGTTACTTTGAAGCAAATCTGTTATTTCATCTATAGATATTTGTGTATCTCTTTAAAGTTAAAAATTTAAAGGAAAACTAACCTACATACCATTCCCTATGTCCAGTAAATCCTTAATAGCAACACACATTCTGGTCAGACATTTAGTTTAGCACTCCATAGGCCATCTTTGCCTTTGATACCTTAGCTACACCTTGTGATGATAAAGGATTTTTTACAGAACAATAAGCCCCTGTTCCCATAGCAGACCAGTTGAACTGGAATGTAGAGTGTTTTAAAAGTTGCCCACGTGATTTTGATACATAGAAAAAGTTGAGAGCTATTGATTGTAAGATCTTTGGCTCCAGTTGAAGTAGTGCTAGAAGCAGGTATAGATCCAATCACATTGAGTTTCAACAAAATATAAGATGGATTGTGATAGTGATAGGTTTGTTGAAGGAACTGTTAGGTGCTTATTTCTGCCTGACATGTATCTATATTCAAATTATCGATGTTGTTTTGTTCATTAAAATAAAACATTCAGAGTATATACCAGTAAACTTGGAATTTTTTTTTTAGGCTGCTGAGAAACTAGGTGAAACTGAGAAACTTAGTATAATGATTGAAGAATGTGGCGGCTTAGACAAAATTGAAGCTCTACAAAACCATGAAAATGAGTCTGTGTATAAGGCTTCGTTAAGCTTAATTGAGAAGTATTTCTCTGTAGAGGTGAGTAATGGATGGTAATATTAATAACAACTTGGAAACATCTAAAGTCAAGGTCATGAGCCTTTTTTTCCCCTCATACTTTTAAAAATAAGTCTTATATCTTTGTTAAATATAGTAAAATATCAGTGTGCATAGGACATAATGTACTTATTTGCCCCTCTAGTTTGGCTTGATGGTAATAAAATCTTTTTAAACTGAGATTTTAAAAGTCACCAGATTAGTTTCAAATGAACAGCCTTGAGAATCTTAGAATATCTGGAGGGTAAGTTAGTGGGTGTCATTGTAGGAGGTGATAGAGAAGTAGGCCAAACCCATCACTATGCTCTGGGCCTAATACAGTCTTTTCCTATTGAAAAGTGGCAGTTGGGGAAGAAAAAAATCTGTTTCTATTACTGTAGTAGCATTCCTTATCCGGGTCCCGGCAACTCCCCAGGCACTCAGGAATTGGCAAAGTTTCAGAGACCCTCCCTCCCCTATGTCAAATACTAGAATATCATACAGGATTAAAGGTATAATATGCAGATCAAGACCTAGAGATTAAATATAGACTTCCAGGTAGGCTGCTGCTTGAAATACTTACATTCTTTTTATAATATATTTCCAGGAAGAGGAAGATCAAAACGTTGTGCCGGAAACTACCTCTGAAGGCTACACTTTCCAAGTTCAGGATGGGGCTCCTGGGACCTTTACCTTTTAGATCACGTAGCTGAGGCATACATTTGTTGTGTACCATGTTTGGTATTTTGTCTTACTGTTTCTCTACTAAGAACTCTTTTTAAATGTGGTTTGTTATTGTAGCACTTTTTACACTGAAACTATACTTGAACAGTTCCAACTGTACATACTGTATGAAGCTTGTCCTCTGACTAGGTTTCTTATTTCTATGTGGAATTTCATATCTTGCAGCATCCTGTAAATAAACATTAAAGTCCACCCTTTTCTTTACTCCACCATGCCTGTGTGTGGCTTTCTAATTTGGAGCCTTTAATGTGTCTGATGAAAGGTAACCCATCCGAACTGGTGTGATGAACCAGAGTAGTCCTGGCTGCAGTTTTTACAGAAGAATGAATAACGTTTTCCAGAAACCCTCAGCCAGTGTCTCCTTAAGTCTCCTTGGCCAGGGAGATGGGCTAAACACCTTAAATTTAATCATAAATCTCTCCTGGAGCTACAAGCAGAATTAATTCCTCCTAAACTTCAAGGCTGAATGGGATTCCAAGGTCAGTCATGGCTGCACATGGGCCTCACCTGGGAAAGTACCCAGTTCTGTTTAGTTGATGAGGGGTGTGAGGGTCCACCTTGTGTCTTTTTTAAAAATGCAATTCCCAAGGGCTCCTGTACAGTGTAGGTTGATAGACACCATTCTTTTTGAGATAAGAGTCTCTGTCGCTCAGGCGAAACCCTGTCTCTACTAAAAATACAAAAAATTAGCTGGGATTACAGGTATGGTGCCGGGAGCCTGTCATCCTAGCTACTCGGGAGGCTGAGGCAGGAGAATTGCTTGAACTCGGGAGGTGGAGGTGGCAGTGAGCCGAGATTGCGCCTCTGCACTCCAGCCTTGATGACAGTAGTGAGCCTCTGTCTCAAAAAAAAAAAAAAAAAAAAAAAAACTTTGATAAATAATATATCTTTACCTATAACTTTCATTTTTGTGTTTGTTTTTGTTGTAAGCAAGGGAGGAAAGGTAATATTCCTAAACCTATTTGGCAATTAACAGTAAAAACTGCTAACACTTATTTTGCTTGTTGAAATAATCTTAAAAGGGTAACATTAAAAGATTTGATATCAGTGTTAAACATTTCACAAAGTATTGATTCATTGCTATATTGCATTTTGGCTAAAAATAAGCTACTTGATTATTTTTAGAACAAAGGAAATCAACATTCTGTTTCCTAATGTTGATTTTTTTTTTTCTCTCATCTGTGGCTGCATCATCACTGAAGAACAGGCTCAGGATAATTTTTTTGTTATTGTAAATCCTCGTTAAGTAAGATTTTTATTTCAGCATTTGGCCTCTTTAATTGCGTAACAGTAACAGCAAAGTCAGTTTTGTTCATATGAGCCATTGGAAACCTTGTCAGATACAGCACCCAAGTTTAGAAGGCCATTAAGGCCTGGCTGCTCCTTACCCCTCTCCACCCTTGCTTGCCAAAACCCGGTGGACTGATTCTGGAAAGCCCTTGAAACATGTCATTTCATTAATGGTGCTTTCTTTTGGGATTGGGCTGTTGACCTAATTTGTGATGAAGAAAACCCGGCCAAATCATGCAGCCTCCTTCTAACTCCCCATGGGAAAGTGTTCGAGAAAAGTGTTTCAGCAACATCACCCATTTAAGTTTCATAACCCCAGCTAATAAAGATGATAAGAAACACCCAAGCTATCAACTAGGGTTTTTTGAGGGTGGAAGTACAATTTAATTTTGAGCACTTGTATGTTAAACGACATGTTTTTGGCATAGTTTGAAAGCGAATTCTAGTGTCTGTAAACACCCAGTTCCTCCTAAATATTTGGGACAGTTTCATAACACTGTGTAGGAGGTGTATGCATCGAACCCTCTTAAACTGATCAGTTCGTGCATTCCAGGCTTTTCACAATTGTAAATGTCTTTTCCCATCCTAGTTGTGGGAGGTAGCATGGTGCAGTGAAATGGACTAGTATTTAAGAGTCAGATCTGTCTGAATTCAAATCCTGCCTCTTTATTATGTCAGTGAAAGACCTTTTGGTGGGGCAGCTAAGTGCCTGGCATAAGAAAAGTATAGATACTAATTCCTACATGATAGAAATATCCCAGATAAGTATTACAGCTATTCCAAACTTTTTATTGTTGGGAATAGCCGTAGTAACTGAAGAAACAAAGTCTTGCTATGTTGCCCAGGCTCGTCTCAAATTCCTGGCCTCAAGCTATCCTGCCTCAGCTTCCCAAAGTGCTGGGATTAGAGGCATGAGGCACTGCACCCGGCTGCCTCCAACCTTTTAACACCAAAGATTTCTGTT
>NW_022316341.1:0-6179 GCF_002776525.5 Piliocolobus tephrosceles
AACAGAAATCTTTGGTGTTAAAAGGTTGGAGGCAGCCGGGTGCAGTGCCTCATGCCTCTAATCCCAGCACTTTGGGAAGCTGAGGCAGGATAGCTTGAGGCCAGGAATTTGAGACGAGCCTGGGCAACATAGCAAGACTTTGTTTCTTCAGTTACTACGGCTATTCCCAACAATAAAAAGTTTGGAATAGCTGTAATACTTATCTGGGATATTTCTATCATGTAGGAATTAGTATCTATACTTTTCTTATGCCAGGCACTTAGCTGCCCCACCAAAAGGTCTTTCACTGACATAATAAAGAGGCAGGATTTGAATTCAGACAGATCTGACTCTTAAATACTAGTCCATTTCACTGCACCATGCTACCTCCCACAACTAGGATGGGAAAAGACATTTACAATTGTGAAAAGCCTGGAATGCACGAACTGATCAGTTTAAGAGGGTTCGATGCATACACCTCCTACACAGTGTTATGAAACTGTCCCAAATATTTAGGAGGAACTGGGTGTTTACAGACACTAGAATTCGCTTTCAAACTATGCCAAAAACATGTCGTTTAACATACAAGTGCTCAAAATTAAATTGTACTTCCACCCTCAAAAAACCCTAGTTGATAGCTTGGGTGTTTCTTATCATCTTTATTAGCTGGGGTTATGAAACTTAAATGGGTGATGTTGCTGAAACACTTTTCTCGAACACTTTCCCATGGGGAGTTAGAAGGAGGCTGCATGATTTGGCCGGGTTTTCTTCATCACAAATTAGGTCAACAGCCCAATCCCAAAAGAAAGCACCATTAATGAAATGACATGTTTCAAGGGCTTTCCAGAATCAGTCCACCGGGTTTTGGCAAGCAAGGGTGGAGAGGGGTAAGGAGCAGCCAGGCCTTAATGGCCTTCTAAACTTGGGTGCTGTATCTGACAAGGTTTCCAATGGCTCATATGAACAAAACTGACTTTGCTGTTACTGTTACGCAATTAAAGAGGCCAAATGCTGAAATAAAAATCTTACTTAACGAGGATTTACAATAACAAAAAAATTATCCTGAGCCTGTTCTTCAGTGATGATGCAGCCACAGATGAGAGAAAAAAAAAAATCAACATTAGGAAACAGAATGTTGATTTCCTTTGTTCTAAAAATAATCAAGTAGCTTATTTTTAGCCAAAATGCAATATAGCAATGAATCAATACTTTGTGAAATGTTTAACACTGATATCAAATCTTTTAATGTTACCCTTTTAAGATTATTTCAACAAGCAAAATAAGTGTTAGCAGTTTTTACTGTTAATTGCCAAATAGGTTTAGGAATATTACCTTTCCTCCCTTGCTTACAACAAAAACAAACACAAAAATGAAAGTTATAGGTAAAGATATATTATTTATCAAAGTTTTTTTTTTTTTTTTTTTTTTTTTGAGACAGAGGCTCACTACTGTCATCAAGGCTGGAGTGCAGAGGCGCAATCTCGGCTCACTGCCACCTCCACCTCCCGAGTTCAAGCAATTCTCCTGCCTCAGCCTCCCGAGTAGCTAGGATGACAGGCTCCCGGCACCATACCTGTAATCCCAGCTAATTTTTTGTATTTTTAGTAGAGACAGGGTTTCGCCTGAGCGACAGAGACTCTTATCTCAAAAAGAATGGTGTCTATCAACCTACACTGTACAGGAGCCCTTGGGAATTGCATTTTTAAAAAAGACACAAGGTGGACCCTCACACCCCTCATCAACTAAACAGAACTGGGTACTTTCCCAGGTGAGGCCCATGTGCAGCCATGACTGACCTTGGAATCCCATTCAGCCTTGAAGTTTAGGAGGAATTAATTCTGCTTGTAGCTCCAGGAGAGATTTATGATTAAATTTAAGGTGTTTAGCCCATCTCCCTGGCCAAGGAGACTTAAGGAGACACTGGCTGAGGGTTTCTGGAAAACGTTATTCATTCTTCTGTAAAAACTGCAGCCAGGACTACTCTGGTTCATCACACCAGTTCGGATGGGTTACCTTTCATCAGACACATTAAAGGCTCCAAATTAGAAAGCCACACACAGGCATGGTGGAGTAAAGAAAAGGGTGGACTTTAATGTTTATTTACAGGATGCTGCAAGATATGAAATTCCACATAGAAATAAGAAACCTAGTCAGAGGACAAGCTTCATACAGTATGTACAGTTGGAACTGTTCAAGTATAGTTTCAGTGTAAAAAGTGCTACAATAACAAACCACATTTAAAAAGAGTTCTTAGTAGAGAAACAGTAAGACAAAATACCAAACATGGTACACAACAAATGTATGCCTCAGCTACGTGATCTAAAAGGTAAAGGTCCCAGGAGCCCCATCCTGAACTTGGAAAGTGTAGCCTTCAGAGGTAGTTTCCGGCACAACGTTTTGATCTTCCTCTTCCTGGAAATATATTATAAAAAGAATGTAAGTATTTCAAGCAGCAGCCTACCTGGAAGTCTATATTTAATCTCTAGGTCTTGATCTGCATATTATACCTTTAATCCTGTATGATATTCTAGTATTTGACATAGGGGAGGGAGGGTCTCTGAAACTTTGCCAATTCCTGAGTGCCTGGGGAGTTGCCGGGACCCGGATAAGGAATGCTACTACAGTAATAGAAACAGATTTTTTTCTTCCCCAACTGCCACTTTTCAATAGGAAAAGACTGTATTAGGCCCAGAGCATAGTGATGGGTTTGGCCTACTTCTCTATCACCTCCTACAATGACACCCACTAACTTACCCTCCAGATATTCTAAGATTCTCAAGGCTGTTCATTTGAAACTAATCTGGTGACTTTTAAAATCTCAGTTTAAAAAGATTTTATTACCATCAAGCCAAACTAGAGGGGCAAATAAGTACATTATGTCCTATGCACACTGATATTTTACTATATTTAACAAAGATATAAGACTTATTTTTAAAAGTATGAGGGGAAAAAAAGGCTCATGACCTTGACTTTAGATGTTTCCAAGTTGTTATTAATATTACCATCCATTACTCACCTCTACAGAGAAATACTTCTCAATTAAGCTTAACGAAGCCTTATACACAGACTCATTTTCATGGTTTTGTAGAGCTTCAATTTTGTCTAAGCCGCCACATTCTTCAATCATTATACTAAGTTTCTCAGTTTCACCTAGTTTCTCAGCAGCCTAAAAAAAAAATTCCAAGTTTACTGGTATATACTCTGAATGTTTTATTTTAATGAACAAAACAACATCGATAATTTGAATATAGATACATGTCAGGCAGAAATAAGCACCTAACAGTTCCTTCAACAAACCTATCACTATCACAATCCATCTTATATTTTGTTGAAACTCAATGTGATTGGATCTATACCTGCTTCTAGCACTACTTCAACTGGAGCCAAAGATCTTACAATCAATAGCTCTCAACTTTTTCTATGTATCAAAATCACGTGGGCAACTTTTAAAACACTCTACATTCCAGTTCAACTGGTCTGCTATGGGAACAGGGGCTTATTGTTCTGTAAAAAATCCTTTATCATCACAAGGTGTAGCTAAGGTATCAAAGGCAAAGATGGCCTATGGAGTGCTAAACTAAATGTCTGACCAGAATGTGTGTTGCTATTAAGGATTTACTGGACATAGGGAATGGTATGTAGGTTAGTTTTCCTTTAAATTTTTAACTTTAAAGAGATACACAAATATCTATAGATGAAATAACAGATTTGCTTCAAAGTAACTTACGGGATTAGATGAGGGGAAGAATAAATATTGGCCACATATTGACAAATTATTTATACACAGTGACAAAGACGCCAGCATCCATTATTGTAGGCTCAACTTTTTTTTTTTTTTTAGACAAGACTTTCACTCTTGTTGCCCAAGATGCAGTGCAATGACGCAAACTCGGCTCACTGCAACTTCCGCTTCCCGGGTTCAAGCGATTCTCCTGCCTCAGCCTCCTGAGTAGCTGGAATTACAGGCGCCTGCCACCACGCCCGGCTAATTTTTTGTATTTTTAGTAGAGACGGGGTTTCACTATGTTGGCCAGGCTGGTCTCAAACTCCTGACCTCATGATCTGCCCACCTCAGCCTCCCAAAGTGCTGGGATTACAGGTGTCAGCCACCGTGCCCAGCCTGTAGACTCAACTTCTATATGTAAAAATCTCTAGAATCTAAAGTTGATGAGTAGGATTTACCTACCACCAATCACTATGACAAAGTGCCATATGCTGGTATGCTTGGATCAATTAGGGATAGAACCAGAAGAAAAATATAAGTTATTCAAATTTATTTTTTTCTGAGACAGTTTCACTCTTCCGCCCAGGCTGGAGTGAAGTGACATGATTTTGGCTCACTGCAACCTCCACCCCCCGCCCAGAGTTCAAGCAATTCTCCTGCCTCAGCCTCCCGAGTAGCTGGGATTATAGGCGCCCGCCACCACACATGGCTAATTTTTGTATTTTTAGCAGAGACAGGGTTTCGCCATGTTGGCCAGGCTGATCTCGAACTCTTGACCTCAGGTGATCCACCCACCTTGGACTCTCAAAGTGCTATGATTACAGGCATGAGGCACTATGACTGGCCAAGTCACTCAAATTTAATTTCACCAAAATTCGGTATGAAATTGGGACATTAAATCAACCAAGTAAACAGATGTGATGAGTCCACATAAACACCAGACTTCGATTCAGGTCCCATCATCCACTTGTCATCTCTTTCATATCTTTGATAATGCCTACCACATTTTTAATCAAAGGTGTGGCCCACCTAAACATGCTTTCTGAATCTGTGGCTTACTAGTGAGTAAACTTACAACAGCTGCCCTCCCCCAGGTCTAAATAGTAAACTGATTATTATCAAGTTCAAATTCAAAGCCACCTTGATAGGACTTACCTGAAAGATATTTGAAATGGCATCCAGGATAACCAGAATAATCTTGGTATCTTTTGCAGTTAAGAGGTTCATCAACGGTTCTATTATGCCACAGTGAACGAGGTACACAATCTGCTCAACTGTTCCACCACTAGTATAGTTGGTCACGGCCCATACAGCCTCCTTTTGTGTCTTAAAATCTGCCTATTAAACATAAGGAAATGGTTTTATTTCAGAAAGTTGCAAGAGTAAGTATCCTAGAGTACTTTTTCACAAAAACAATGACTCAAAGTACCAAGGTTCTATCCAACCGTGAGTGAAAGGGGTTACTGGGTATTTTTCAGCAAAGGACTCCAAGCAGAATCCAAGATTCTCGCACGTGAAGAAGCTTATCAAGCAGAGCTTTCTATAAATACTAAAAATGACTTGACTAAATCCTAAGATTTCGTTACCTTAGAGAGAACACTGACAAGGAATGGGACTAATCCATGATTCACAACTTGCTGTATCTGGTCCTGACGGCCAGCTGTGATGTTTGACATTGTCCATGTAGCTTCCTTCTGAATGTTAGTTTTGGGATTGGTGAGCAGGCTGGGAAAGACAGCGAGTGCTCCTGCATCAATTACAACCTGAGTCTGTTCATCTGTACCAGTGACAATATTCCCTATGGCTCTTAGGGCAGGAGTCTGGAAAAAAAAAAAAAAAGTTGATGCTGGTTTTCTTCCCAGCACTTCAGAAATTCTGTACCCTAAAAGTTTTAACAAGAGGTCCATCATGGCCTGAAATAGGTAATATTTCAATATTAGTATCAACTGATAACGATTTTTTTTTTTTTTTGAGAGACAGGAGTCTTGCTCTTGTCACCCAGGCTGGAGTGCAATGGCACGATCTCGACTCACTGCAGCCTCTGCCTCCCAGATTCAAGCAATTCTCCTACCTTAGCCTCCCAAGTAGTTGGGATTACAGACACGTGCCACCACATCCAGATAATTGCTTTGTATTTTTAGTAGAGATGGGCTTTCAACATGTTGGCCAGGCTGGTCTCTAACTCCTGACCTCAGGTGATCCACCCGCCTTGGTCTCCCAAAGTGGTGGGATTATACAGGCGTGAGCCACCGTACCCAGCCCTGATCATGCTTCTTATACTTATGTCCTAATCTACAAGTAAATACCTTACCACAATTGGCAATTCAGAAGCTCCTAGAAGCTTCACAAGTTGGGGCACAACTCCTGTTTTCACGACCATGTCAATTCGTTCATTCGGACCGTCAGTAAGGTAGGAAATAGCCCAGCAGGTATCTGCTAATACTTCTGGGTCATCATGATGCAGGAGCCGAACTAA
>NW_022316342.1:0-9858 GCF_002776525.5 Piliocolobus tephrosceles
ATTTCTGCAATCTATTCATCTGACAGAGGGCTAATATCCAGAACCTATGGAGAACTCAAACAAATTTACAAGAAAAAGACAAACTACCCCATCCAAAAGTGGGCAAAGGATATGAACAGACACTTCTCAAAAGAAGACATTCATACAGCCAACAGGCACATGAAAAAATGCTCATCATCACTTGCCAACAGAGAAATGCAAATCAAAACCACAATGAGATACCATCTCACACCAGTTAGAATGGCAATCATTAAAAAATCAGGAAACAACAGGTGCTGGAGAGGATGTGGAGAAATAGGAACAGTGTTAGACTCTTGGTGGGATTGTAAACTAGTTCAACCATTGTGGAAGGCAGTGTGGTGATTCCTCAAGGATCTAGAACTAGAAATAACATTTGACCCAGCCATCCCATTACTGGGTATATACCCAAAGGATCATAAGTCATGCTGCTATAAAGATACATGCACACATATGTTTATTGCAGCACTATTCACAATAGCAAAGACTTGGAATCAACCCAAATGTCCATCAGTGACAGACTGGATTAAGAAAATGTGGCATATATACACCATGGAATACTATGCAGCCATAAAAAGGATGAGTTCGTGTCCTTTGTAGGGACATGGATGCAGCTGGAAACCATCATTCTCAGCAAACTATCACCAGAACAGCAAACCAAATACCACATGTTCTCACTCATAGGTGGGAATTGAACAATGAGATCACTTGGACACAGGAAGGGGAACATCACACACTGGGGCCTATCATGTGGATGGGGCAGTGGGAAGGGATAGCATTAGGAGATATACCTAATGTAAATGATGAGTTAATGGGTGCAGCACACCAACATGGCACATGTATACATATGTAACAAACCTGTACGTTGGGCACATGTACCCTAGAACTTAAAGTATTAAAAAAAAATACAAAAACAAAAAGTTAGCTGGGCATGTTGGTGGGCACCTATAATCCCAGCTATTCGGGAGGCTGTGGCAGGAGAATGGCGTGAACCTGGGAGGTGGAGCTTGTAGTGAGCCAAGGTCGCACCACTGCACTCCAGCCTGGGAGAAAGAGCAAGGCTCCATCTCAAAAAAAAAAAAAAAAAAAAAAAAAAACAAAAAGAAAGAAAATTTAAATGATCACAAAATGATTTGTCATAAAAGCATGTATATTTTACAAATTTCAACTTTATCACACTATTCAATTTCTTAAAACAATTTCCAACACAATCAAATTTAATGTTTTATTTAATGATTTGTATTCAATTCCAAAATAATTTACATTCATTTATTGTTATATGTACTTTTGACAAAATTGGATTTGAAAACTAAGAAAAAACTAAAGCATGTTCTTGTTTTTAGTTTTTTTGTTTGTTTTTTGTTTTTTTGAGATGGAATCTCGCTCTGTTGTTCAGGCTGGAGGGCAGTGGGATAATCTTGGCTCACTGCAACCTCCACCTCACAGGTTCAAGAGATCATCCTGCCTCAGCCTCCTGAGTAGCTGGATTTACAAGCAGACGTCACCAAGCCCAGCTAATTTTTGTATTTTCAGTAGAGACGGCGTTTCACCATGTTGGCCAGGCTGGTCTCAAACTCCTGACCTCGTGTTTCACCCTCCTTGGCCTCCCAAAGTGCTGGGATTACAAGTGTGAGCCACCACGCCCTGCTAAAGCATGTTTTTAAAGGTTCAAGGAACTTAAGCTTAGAGGCACAAATGCTCTGTAGTAAAATAAAGCCTCATCTTTTTATCAATAATATTTTAATAGTTTTATGTCTGAGCACTTTTTAATTTTCAAAAAATGTTTAAATGTGTCCATTGTTTTATTCCTAGAAATAAAAATGGAAGGAAAAAAGAGGTATAAAAACAAATGAAATGTAAGAAAGAAAGTGGATTACTCACAATAGCTAAGGTATAGAATCAACCTAAGTGTCCATCAACAGGTGAATGAATAAAGAAATTGTAGTATATTTACAGAATGGAATGATATCCGTTTATTTACATTAGAAAGTCTTATTATTTGCAACAACATTGATAAACCTAGAGAACATTATGCTAATGAAAATAAGCCAGCACAGAATAAAAGTATATCACATGATCTCATTTCTATTTAGAGTGTAAAAAAGTTTAAATTCATAAAATCAGAAAGTAGAATGATAATTGCCTGGGACTGGAGGAGATGTTGATAAAAAATAATAGGTCTTGTCTACATCTCTTAAGTAAACAAATAAGTTATTCTCCTCTCAAATTGGATTAACCAGGGAATTGAATCATAGACTGAAGAAATAACACATTTGTTATAGCAATGATGGTTGTATACTGAAATTTCAGAGTCTTAGCAAAATATTATATTCTCTGCTTAGATCACCATGCCTGCTCGGTTTTCTTTCTCGGGTCAAGAGGACATCTTCATGGTCTTTCAGGGATCATATGTTCTTTCATCTTCAGTCTGTATTCTCCTTTCTTCAGCAAATGGAAGAAAAAAACGATGCAGAGAAGACACATTGGCATCTTACCCACACATCACTTTTACTTACTAATAGGCAAAGTGGGTAAGCAAAATAGGCATATGCATGAATAAAATGCTTCTGGTAAAATAACCATTTTGTTGATTTCTATAGAGCTCAGGTTATAAACCAAAAGCTAGCAAATATACAGCAGAAAATAATATTATTTGAAATAAGAATACTGTGAATGAAGTTATTCTGTCAATAGAAGGAAAAAAATTATAACCTTATCCTAATAGTCTCATCTATGTTTGTACATCAAATTCTGTTTATTAAAAATTGTATTTCATATAAATATGCAACTTATATCACCTTTTTTACCATTTCAATTTCTTCACTCTATATTAGAGGCAAACAGGCCAGCTGGTCCCGGGAATGATAAACTACAGTTGTTTGGATGATACTCCTGTGCCAAACACCATTATGTGGCCCAAAGTACTGGTTTTCTATTTTTTTGTATATTTAGTAATAAAATAAAATTCTTAGCTAAGAAGACTTGATCTCATTCAAATATATTTTATGGAATATGGCTGACATTTAAGAGTCTCTGACTTATCTTGAATATTGACTTTTTATGAATTCAAATTGAGTACTATAAATAATCTTTTACTAAAAGCCTTTGCAGAGTAAGATTCATAAAATTTCTTTATAATATAAAAGGAATATGTTAACCATGCTTCCAGTAATCACTCTGACCACAGCATTCTCAGTTTCCAGTATTCATCCTGAGTCACTCAGGGGAAATTGGTATTTGTAAACAGGCAGAGGAAGGTGCTGCTGAGTGGAGGTGTACCACACTGCACATCAATGCTTTCCACATGCACCTATTAGGCTCTTAATTTAATTGGACTGTCATTTCTATAGCTAGAAACTCAACCTAATCATACTATTTTTTTAGCAGCTAATGACATCTGTTACACATTAGTCCTATACATTATTTGACTGGCTGAAAAATATTTTGTTAATTTAAATTGAAAGACTAGATTTGCAATCTTCAATCTTTCAGTGTTAAAGCAAATCAGAGAAGCACAATGCATGTAGAATGCAAACAAGAGGGTGGATCACCTAAGGTCAGGAATTTGAGACCAGCCTCTTCAACATAGAGAAACTCCATCTCTACTAAAAATACAAAATTAGCCAGGTATGGTAGCGAGGACATGTAATCCCAACTACTTGGGAGGCTGAGGCAGGAGAATCGCTTGAACCCAGGAGGCAGAGGTTGCGGTGAGCCAAGATCACGCCATTGTACTGCAGCCTGGGCAACAAGAGTGAAATTCCATCTCAATAAGTAAAATTAAATGTAAAAATTAAATAATAATAAATTAAAAACATGGCCAATAATCTTCAAAAACAAGAAAAAAATGTGGCCAGGCTCGGTGGTTCACACCTATAAACCCAGCACTTCAGGAGGCTGAGTTGTCATGAGGTCAGGAGATCCAGACCATCCTGGCCAGTACGGTGAAACCCTGTCTCTACTAAAATACGAAAATTAGCATGGCATGGTGAAATGTGCCTGTAGTTCCAGCTACTTGGGAAGCTGAGGCAGAAGAATCTCTTGAACCCAGGAGGCAGAGGTTGCAGTGTGCCAAGATAATGCCACTGCACTCCAGCCTGGGCAATGGAGTGAGATTTCTATAAAAATCTCAATAGCACATTTTTACAGAAATATTGTTAAAAATTTTTGGATTTGATTACAAACTATAACTAGCCAAACACCCATGAAAAAGATGAGGCATTATACTACCTGATTTCAAAACATATTAAAAGCTACAATAACAAAAACAATGTGGTACTGACACAGAAACAGATAAACAGATGAAAGAACAGAATAGAGAGCCCAGAAATGAACCCTTCTGTTTATAATTAAATCATCTTCCACAAAGTTGCCATGACCACACAGTAAAGAAGAGATAATCTCTTCAAAAAATGACGATGAGGCCGGGCACAGTTTCTCATGTTCATAATCCCAGCACTTTCAGACGCTGAGGCGGATGCATCACCTGAGGTTAGGAGTTCGAGACCAGCCTGACCAACCCGGTGAAATCCCGTCTCTACCAGAAATAAAAAATTAGCCAGGCGTGGTGACACACACTTGTAATCCCAGCTACTCAGGAGGCTGAGGCAGGAGAATCGCTTGAACACAGGAGGCAATGGTTGCAGTGAGCTGAGATCATGCCATTGCACTACAACTTGGGCAACAAGAACAAAACTCCATCTCAAAAAATAAAAAATCTATCATATTGAAAACTGGATATTGCCAGTCGTGGTGGCTCATGCCAGTAATCCCAATACTTTGGGAAGCCAAGGAGGGCAATCACCTGAGGTCAGGAGTAAAAATTAGCTGGGCGTGGTGGCAGACTCCTGTAATCCCAGTTACTCAGGAGGCAGAGGCAGGAGAATTGCTTGAATCCGGGAGCGGAAGTAGCAGTGAGCCGAGATCGTGCCGCTGCACTCCAGTCCAACAGAGGGAGACTATCTTAACAAAAAAGAAAGAAAAGAAAAGAGAAAATAAAACTGGACATTTACACTAATAAAGCTGGATCCTTTCCTTTGACCATATACAAAAATATTTTAAATAAAATACTTGAGGGGGCAGAGCAAGATGGCCGAAGAAGAACAGCTCCAGGCTCCAGCTCCCAATGTGAGCGACACAGAAGGCAGGTGATTTCTGCATTTTCAACTGAGGTACTGGGTTCATCTTACTAGGGAGTGCCAGACAATCGGTGCTGGTCAGCTGCCGCAGCCCAACCAGCGAGAGCAGAAGCAGGGCGAGGTGTTGCCTCACCTGGGAAGCACAAGGGAGAAGGGAATCCCTTTTCCTAGCCAGGGGAACTGAGACACACAACACCTGGAAAATCGGGTAACTCCCACCCCAATACTGCACTTTACCAAGGGTCTCAGCAAATGGGCACACCAGGTGATTATATCCCACACCTTGCTGGGGAGGGTCCCACACCCATGGAGCCTCCCTCATTGCTAGCACAGCAGTCTGCCATCTAACAGCAAGGCAGCAGCGAGGCTGGGGGATGGGTACCTGCCATTGTTGAGGCTTAAGTAGGTAAACAAAGCCGCTGGGAAGCTCGAACTGGGTGGAGCTCACAGCAGCTCAAGGAGACCTGCCTGTCTGTGTAGACTCCACCTCTGGGGACAGGGCACAGCTAAACAACAACAACAACAACAACAACAAGCAGAAACCTCTGCAGATGCAAACGACTTTGTCTGACAGCTTTGAAGAGAGCAGTGGATCTCCCCACATGGAGGTTGAGATCAGAGAAGGGACAGACTGCCTGCTCAAGTGGGTCCCTGACCCCTGAGTAGCCTAACTGGGAGACATCCCCCACTAGGGGCAGACCGACACCCTACACCTCACACGGTGGAGTACACCCCTGAGAGGAAGCTTCCAGGGCAAGAATCAGACAGGTACACTTGCTGTTCAGCAATATTCTATCTTCTGCAACCTCTGCTGCTGATAGCCAGGTAAACAGGGTCTGGAGTGGACCTCAAGCAATCTCCAACTGACCTTACAGCTGAGGGTCCAGACTGTTAGAAGGAAAACTAACAAACAGGAAGGACACCCACACCAAAACCCCATCAGTAAGTCACCATCACCAAAGACCAGAGGCAGATAAAACCACAAAGATGGGGAAAAAGCAGTGCAGAAAAGCTGGAAATTCAAAAAATAAGAGTGCATCTCCCCCTGCAAAGGAATGCAGCTCATTGCCAGCAACGGATCAAAGCTGGACAGAGAATGACTTTGACGAGATGAGAGAAGAAGGCTTCAGTCCATCAAACTTCTCAGAGCTAAAGGAGGAATTACGTACCCAGCGCAAAGAAACTAAAGATCTTGAAAAAAGAGTGGAAGAATTGATAACTAGAATAATTAATACAGAGAAGGCCATAAACGAACTGACAGAGATGAAAACCATGACACAAGAAATACATGACAAATGCACAAGCTTCAGTACTGACTCGATCAACTGGAATAAAGAGTATCAGTGATTGAGGATCAAATGAATGAAATGAAGTGAGAAGAGAAATCTAAAGAAAAAAGAAGAAAAAGAAATGAACAAAGCCTGCAAGAAATATGGGATTATGTAAAAAGACCAAATCTACGTCTCACTGGGGTGCCTGAAAGTGAGGGGGAAAATGGAACCAAGTTGGAAAACACTCTTCAGGATATCATCCAGGAGAACTTCCCCAACCTAGTAGGGCAAGCCAACATTCAAATTCAGGAAATGCAGAGAACCCCACAAAGATACTCCTCGAGAAGAGCAACTCCAAGACACATAATTGCAAGATTCACCAAAGTTGAAATGAAGGAAAAAGTCTTAAGGGCAGCCAGAGAGAAAGGTCGGGTTACCCACAAAGGGAAGCCTATCAGACTAACAGCAGATCTCTCGGCAGAAACTCTACAAGCCACAAGAGAGTGGGGTCCAATATTCAACATTCTTAAAGAAAAGAATTTTAAACCCAGAATTTCATATCCAGTCAAACTAAGTATCATAAGTGAAGGAGAAATAAAATAGTTTACAGATAAGCAAATGCTTAGAGATTTCGTCACCACCAGGCCTACTTACAAGAGATCATTAAGGAAGCACTAAACATGGAAAGGAACAACTGGTACCAGCCATTGCAAAACATGGCAAAATGTAAAGACCATCGAGGCTAGGAAGAAATTGCATCAACTAACGAGCAAAATAACCAGATAATATCATAAGGGCAGGATCAAGTTCACACATAACAATATTAACCTTAAATGTAAATGGACTAAATGGTCCAATTAAAAGACACAGACTGGCAAACTGGATAAAGAGTCAAGACTCATCAGTTTGCTGTATTCAGGAGACTCATCTCACATGCAGAGACACACACAGGCTCAAAATGAAGGGATAGAGGAAGATCTACCAAGCAAATGGAAAACAAAAAAAAGCAGGGGTTGCAATCCTAGTCTCTGATAAAACAGACTTTAAACCATCAAAGATCAAAAGAGACAAAGAAGGCCATTACATAATGGTAAAGGGATCAATTCAACAGGAAGAGCTAACTATCCTAAATATATATGCACCCAATACAGGAGCACCCAGATTCATAAAGCAAGTCCTTACAGACTTACAAAGAGACTTAGACTACCATACAATAATAATGGGAGGCTTCAACACTCCACTGTCAACATTAGACAGCTCAACGAGACAGAAAGTTAATAAGGATATCCAGGAATTGAACTCATCTCTGCACCAAGCAGACCTAACAGACATCTACAGAATTCTCCACCCCAAATCAACAGAATATACATTCCTCTCAGCACCACATCACACTTTTTCCAAAATTGACCACATAATTGGAAGTAAAGCACTCCTCAGCAAATGTACAAGAACAGAAATTATAACAAACTGTCTCTCAGACCACAGTGCAATCAAATTAGAACTCAGGACTAAGAAACTCTATCAAAACCACTCAACTACATGGAAACTGAATAACCTGCTCCTGAATGACTACTGGGTACATAACGAAATGAAGGCAGAAAGAAAGATGTTCTTTGAAACCAATGAGAACAAAGATACAACATACCAGAATCTCTGGGACACATTTAAAGCAGTGTGTAGAGGGAAATTTACAGTAATAGATGCCCACAAGAGAAAACTGGAAAGATCTAAAATTGACACCCTAACATCACAATTAAAAGAACTAGAGATGCAAGAGCAAACACATTCAAAAGCTATCAGAAGGCAAGAAATAACTAAGATCAGAGCAGAACTGAAGGAGATACAGACGCAAAAAACCCTCCAAAAAAATCAATGAATCCAGGAGTTGGTTTTTTGAAAAGATCAACAAAATTGATAAACTGCTAGCAAGACTAATAAAGAAGAAAAGAAAGAAGAATCAAATAGATGCAATAAAAATTGATAAAGGGGATATCACCACCGACCCCACAGAAAAACAAACTACCATCAGAGAATACTATAAACACCTCTACACAAACAAACTAGAAAATCTAGAAGAAATGGATAATTTCCTGGACACTTACACTCTCCCAAGACTGAACGAGGAAGAAGCTGAATCCCTGAATAGGCCAATAGCAGGCTCTGAAATTGAGGCAATAATTAATAGGCTACTAACCAAAAAAAGTCCAGGACCAGATGGATTCACAGCTAAATTCCACCAGAGGTACAAGGAGGAGCTGGTACCATTCCTTCTGAAATTATTCCAATCAATAGACAAAGAGAGAATACTGCCTAACTCATTTTATGAGGCCAACATCATCCTGATACCAAAGCCTGGCAGAGACACAACAAAAAAAAGAGAATTTTAGACCAACATCCCTGATGAACATCGATGCAAAAATACTCAATAAATTATTGGCAAACAGGATCCAGCAGCACATCAAAAAGCTTATCCACCATGATCAAGTGGGTTTCATCCCTGGGATGCAAGGCTGGTTCAACATATGCAAATCAATAAACATAATCCAACATATAAACAGAACCAAAGACAAAAACCACATGATTATCTCAATAGATGCAGAAAAGGCCTTTGACAAAATTCAACAGCCCTTCATGATAAAAACTCTCAATAAATTAGGTATTGATGGAATTATTTTGAGATACATATCTCAAAATAATAAGAGCTATTTATGACAAACCCACAGACAATATCATACTGAATGGGCAAAAACTGGAAACATTCCCTTTGAAAACTGGCAGAAGACAGGGATGTCCTTTCTCACCACTCCTATTCAACATAGTGTTGGAAGTTCTAGCTAGGTCAATCAGGCAAGAGAAAAAAATAAAGGGTATTCAGTTAGGAAAAGAAGAAGTCAAATTGTCCCTGTTTGCAGATGACATGATTGTATATCTAGAAAACCCCATTGTCTCAGCCCAAAATCTCCTTAAGCTGATAAGCAACTTCAACAAAGTCTCAGGATACAAAATTAATGTGCAAAAATCACAAGCATTCTTATACACCAGTAACAGACAAACGGAGAGCCAAATCATAAATGAACTTCTATTCGCAATTGCTTCAAAGAGAATAAAATACCTAGGAATTCAACTTACAAGGGATGTAAAGGACCTCTTCAAGGAGAACTACAAATCACTGCTCAGTGAAATAAAAGAGGACACAAACAAATGGAAGAACATACCATGCTCACGAATAGGAAGAATCAATATCGTGAAAATGGCCATACTGCCCAAGGTAATTTATAGATTCAATGCCATCCCCATCAAGCTACCAATAACTTTCTTCACAGAATTGGAAAAAACTGCTTTAAAGTTCATATGGAATCAAAAAAGACCCCACATTGTGAAGATAATCCTAAGTCAAAAGAACAAAGCTGGAGGCATCACACTACCTGACT
>NW_022316344.1:0-9858 GCF_002776525.5 Piliocolobus tephrosceles
AGTCAGGTAGTGTGATGCCTCCAGCTTTGTTCTTTTGACTTAGGATTATCTTCACAATGTGGGGTCTTTTTTGATTCCATATGAACTTTAAAGCAGTTTTTTCCAATTCTGTGAAGAAAGTTATTGGTAGCTTGATGGGGATGGCATTGAATCTATAAATTACCTTGGGCAGTATGGCCATTTTCACGATATTGATTCTTCCTATTCGTGAGCATGGTATGTTCTTCCATTTGTTTGTGTCCTCTTTTATTTCACTGAGCAGTGATTTGTAGTTCTCCTTGAAGAGGTCCTTTACATCCCTTGTAAGTTGAATTCCTAGGTATTTTATTCTCTTTGAAGCAATTGCGAATAGAAGTTCATTTATGATTTGGCTCTCCGTTTGTCTGTTACTGGTGTATAAGAATGCTTGTGATTTTTGCACATTAATTTTGTATCCTGAGACTTTGTTGAAGTTGCTTATCAGCTTAAGGAGATTTTGGGCTGAGACAATGGGGTTTTCTAGATATACAATCATGTCATCTGCAAACAGGGACAATTTGACTTCTTCTTTTCCTAACTGAATACCCTTTATTTTTTTCTCTTGCCTGATTGACCTAGCTAGAACTTCCAACACTATGTTGAATAGGAGTGGTGAGAAAGGACATCCCTGTCTTCTGCCAGTTTTCAAAGGGAATGTTTCCAGTTTTTGCCCATTCAGTATGATATTGTCTGTGGGTTTGTCATAAATAGCTCTTATTATTTTGAGATATGTATCTCAAAATAATTCCATCAATACCTAATTTATTGAGAGTTTTTATCATGAAGGGCTGTTGAATTTTGTCAAAGGCCTTTTCTGCATCTATTGAGATAATCATGTGGTTTTTGTCTTTGGTTCTGTTTATATGTTGGATTATGTTTATTGATTTGCATATGTTGAACCAGCCTTGCATCCCAGGGATGAAACCCACTTGATCATGGTGGATAAGCTTTTTGATGTGCTGCTGGATCCTGTTTGCCAATAATTTATTGAGTATTTTTGCATCGATGTTCATCAGGGATGTTGGTCTAAAATTCTCTTTTTTTTGTTGTGTCTCTGCCAGGCTTTGGTATCAGGATGATGTTGGCCTCATAAAATGAGTTAGGCAGTATTCTCTCTTTGTCTATTGATTGGAATAATTTCAGAAGGAATGGTACCAGCTCCTCCTTGTACCTCTGGTGGAATTTAGCTGTGAATCCATCTGGTCCTGGACTTTTTTTGGTTAGTAGCCTATTAATTATTGCCTCAATTTCAGAGCCTGCTATTGGCCTATTCAGGGATTCAGCTTCTTCCTCGTTCAGTCTTGGGAGAGTGTAAGTGTCCAGGAAATTATCCATTTCTTCTAGATTTTCTAGTTTGTTTGTGTAGAGGTGTTTATAGTATTCTCTGATGGTAGTTTGTTTTTCTGTGGGGTCGGTGGTGATATCCCCTTTATCAATTTTTATTGCATCTATTTGATTCTTCTTTCTTTTCTTCTTTATTAGTCTTGCTAGCAGTTTATCAATTTTGTTGATCTTTTCAAAAAACCAACTCCTGGATTCATTGATTTTTTTGGAGGGTTTTTTGCGTCTGTATCTCCTTCAGTTCTGCTCTGATCTTAGTTATTTCTTGCCTTCTGATAGCTTTTGAATGTGTTTGCTCTTGCATCTCTAGTTCTTTTAATTGTGATGTTAGGGTGTCAATTTTAGATCTTTCCAGTTTTCTCTTGTGGGCATCTATTACTGTAAATTTCCCTCTACACACTGCTTTAAATGTGTCCCAGAGATTCTGGTATGTTGTATCTTTGTTCTCATTGGTTTCAAAGAACATCTTTCTTTCTGCCTTCATTTCGTTATGTACCCAGTAGTCATTCAGGAGCAGGTTATTCAGTTTCCATGTAGTTGAGTGGTTTTGATAGAGTTTCTTAGTCCTGAGTTCTAATTTGATTGCACTGTGGTCTGAGAGACAGTTTGTTATAATTTCTGTTCTTGTACATTTGCTGAGGAGTGCTTTACTTCCAATTATGTGGTCAATTTTGGAAAAAGTGTGATGTGGTGCTGAGAGGAATGTATATTCTGTTGATTTGGGGTGGAGAATTCTGTAGATGTCTGTTAGGTCTGCTTGGTGCAGAGATGAGTTCAATTCCTGGATATCCTTATTAACTTTCTGTCTCGTTGAGCTGTCTAATGTTGACAGTGGAGTGTTGAAGCCTCCCATTATTATTGTATGGTAGTCTAAGTCTCTTTGTAAGTCTGTAAGGACTTGCTTTATGAATCTGGGTGCTCCTGTATTGGGTGCATATATATTTAGGATAGTTAGCTCTTCCTGTTGAATTGATCCCTTTACCATTATGTAATGGCCTTCTTTGTCTCTTTTGATCTTTGATGGTTTAAAGTCTGTTTTATCAGAGACTAGGATTGCAACCCCTGCTTTTTTTTGTTTTCCATTTGCTTGGTAGATCTTCCTCTATCCCTTCATTTTGAGCCTGTGTGTGTCTCTGCATGTGAGATGAGTCTCCTGAATACAGCAAACTGATGAGTCTTGACTCTTTATCCAGTTTGCCAGTCTGTGTCTTTTAATTGGACCATTTAGTCCATTTACATTTAAGGTTAATATTGTTATGTGTGAACTTGATCCTGCCCTTATGATATTATCTGGTTATTTTGCTCGTTAGTTGATGCAATTTCTTCCTAGCCTCGATGGTCTTTACATTTTGCCATGTTTTGCAATGGCTGGTACCAGTTGTTCCTTTCCATGTTTAGTGCTTCCTTAATGATCTCTTGTAAGTAGGCCTGGTGGTGACGAAATCTCTAAGCATTTGCTTATCTGTAAACTATTTTATTTCTCCTTCACTTATGATACTTAGTTTGACTGGATATGAAATTCTGGGTTTAAAATTCTTTTCTTTAAGAATGTTGAATATTGGACCCCACTCTCTTGTGGCTTGTAGAGTTTCTGCCGAGAGATCTGCTGTTAGTCTGATAGGCTTCCCTTTGTGGGTAACCCGACCTTTCTCTCTGGCTGCCCTTAAGACTTTTTCCTTCATTTCAACTTTGGTGAATCTTGCAATTATGTGTCTTGGAGTTGCTCTTCTCGAGGAGTATCTTTGTGGGGTTCTCTGCATTTCCTGAATTTGAATGTTGGCTTGCCCTACTAGGTTGGGGAAGTTCTCCTGGATGATATCCTGAAGAGTGTTTTCCAACTTGGTTCCATTTTCCCCCTCACTTTCAGGCACCCCAGTGAGACGTAGATTTGGTCTTTTTACATAATCCCATATTTCTTGCAGGCTTTGTTCATTTCTTTTTCTTCTTTTTTCTTTAGATTTCTCTTCTCACTTCATTTCATTCATTTGATCCTCAATCACTGATACTCTTTATTCCAGTTGATCGAGTCAGTACTGAAGCTTGTGCATTTGTCATGTATTTCTTGTGTCATGGTTTTCATCTCTGTCAGTTCGTTTATGGCCTTCTCTGTATTAATTATTCTAGTTATCAATTCTTCCACTCTTTTTTCAAGATCTTTAGTTTCTTTGCGCTGGGTACGTAATTCCTCCTTTAGCTCTGAGAAGTTTGATGGACTGAAGCCTTCTTCTCTCATCTCGTCAAAGTCATTCTCTGTCCAGCTTTGATCCGTTGCTGGCAATGAGCTGCATTCCTTTGCAGGGGGAGATGCACTCTTATTTTTTGAATTTCCAGCTTTTCTGCACTGCTTTTTCCCCATCTTTGTGGTTTTATCTGCCTCTGGTCTTTGGTGATGGTGACTTACTGATGGGGTTTTGGTGTGGGTGTCCTTCCTGTTTGTTAGTTTTCCTTCTAACAGTCTGGACCCTCAGCTGTAAGGTCAGTTGGAGATTGCTTGAGGTCCACTCCAGACCCTGTTTACCTGGCTATCAGCAGCAGAGGTTGCAGAAGATAGAATATTGCTGAACAGCAAGTGTACCTGTCTGATTCTTGCCCTGGAAGCTTCCTCTCAGGGGTGTACTCCACCGTGTGAGGTGTAGGGTGTCGGTCTGCCCCTAGTGGGGGATGTCTCCCAGTTAGGCTACTCAGGGGTCAGGGACCCACTTGAGCAGGCAGTCTGTCCCTTCTCTGATCTCAACCTCCATGTGGGGAGATCCACTGCTCTCTTCAAAGCTGTCAGACAAAGTCGTTTGCATCTGCAGAGGTTTCTGCTTGTTGTTGTTGTTGTTGTTGTTGTTTAGCTGTGCCCTGTCCCCAGAGGTGGAGTCTACACAGACAGGCAGGTCTCCTTGAGCTGCTGTGAGCTCCACCCAGTTCGAGCTTCCCAGCGGCTTTGTTTACCTACTTAAGCCTCAACAATGGCAGGTACCCATCCCCCAGCCTCGCTGCTGCCTTGCTGTTAGATGGCAGACTGCTGTGCTAGCAATGAGGGAGGCTCCATGGGTGTGGGACCCTCCCCAGCAAGGTGTGGGATATAATCACCTGGTGTGCCCATTTGCTGAGACCCTTGGTAAAGTGCAGTATTGGGGTGGGAGTTACCCGATTTTCCAGGTGTTGTGTGTCTCAGTTCCCCTGGCTAGGAAAAGGGATTCCCTTCTCCCTTGTGCTTCCCAGGTGAGGCAACACCTCGCCCTGCTTCTGCTCTCGCTGGTTGGGCTGCGGCAGCTGACCAGCACCGATTGTCTGGCACTCCCTAGTAAGATGAACCCAGTACCTCAGTTGAAAATGCAGAAATCACCTGCCTTCTGTGTCGCTCACATTGGGAGCTGGAGCCTGGAGCTGTTCTTCTTCGGCCATCTTGCTCTGCCCCCTCAAGTATTTTATTTAAAATATTTTTGTATATGGTCAAAGGAAAGGATCCAGCTTTATTAGTGTAAATGTCCAGTTTTATTTTCTCTTTTCTTTTCTTTCTTTTTTGTTAAGATAGTCTCCCTCTGTTGGACTGGAGTGCAGCGGCACGATCTCGGCTCACTGCTACTTCCGCTCCCGGATTCAAGCAATTCTCCTGCCTCTGCCTCCTGAGTAACTGGGATTACAGGAGTCTGCCACCACGCCCAGCTAATTTTTACTCCTGACCTCAGGTGATTGCCCTCCTTGGCTTCCCAAAGTATTGGGATTACTGGCATGAGCCACCACGACTGGCAATATCCAGTTTTCAATATGATAGATTTTTTATTTTTTGAGATGGAGTTTTGTTCTTGTTGCCCAAGTTGTAGTGCAATGGCATGATCTCAGCTCACTGCAACCATTGCCTCCTGTGTTCAAGCGATTCTCCTGCCTCAGCCTCCTGAGTAGCTGGGATTACAAGTGTGTGTCACCACGCCTGGCTAATTTTTTATTTCTGGTAGAGACGGGATTTCACCGGGTTGGTCAGGCTGGTCTCGAACTCCTAACCTCAGGTGATGCATCCGCCTCAGCGTCTGAAAGTGCTGGGATTATGAACATGAGAAACTGTGCCCGGCCTCATCGTCATTTTTTGAAGAGATTATCTCTTCTTTACTGTGTGGTCATGGCAACTTTGTGGAAGATGATTTAATTATAAACAGAAGGGTTCATTTCTGGGCTCTCTATTCTGTTCTTTCATCTGTTTATCTGTTTCTGTGTCAGTACCACATTGTTTTTGTTATTGTAGCTTTTAATATGTTTTGAAATCAGGTAGTATAATGCCTCATCTTTTTCATGGGTGTTTGGCTAGTTATAGTTTGTAATCAAATCCAAAAATTTTTAACAATATTTCTGTAAAAATGTGCTATTGAGATTTTTATAGAAATCTCACTCCATTGCCCAGGCTGGAGTGCAGTGGCATTATCTTGGCACACTGCAACCTCTGCCTCCTGGGTTCAAGAGATTCTTCTGCCTCAGCTTCCCAAGTAGCTGGAACTACAGGCACATTTCACCATGCCATGCTAATTTTCGTATTTTAGTAGAGACAGGGTTTCACCGTACTGGCCAGGATGGTCTGGATCTCCTGACCTCATGACAACTCAGCCTCCTGAAGTGCTGGGTTTATAGGTGTGAACCACCGAGCCTGGCCACATTTTTTTCTTGTTTTTGAAGATTATTGGCCATGTTTTTAATTTATTATTATTTAATTTTTACATTTAATTTTACTTATTGAGATGGAATTTCACTCTTGTTGCCCAGGCTGCAGTACAATGGCGTGATCTTGGCTCACCGCAACCTCTGCCTCCTGGGTTCAAGCGATTCTCCTGCCTCAGCCTCCCAAGTAGTTGGGATTACATGTCCTCGCTACCATACCTGGCTAATTTTGTATTTTTAGTAGAGATGGAGTTTCTCTATGTTGAAGAGGCTGGTCTCAAATTCCTGACCTTAGGTGATCCACCCTCTTGTTTGCATTCTACATGCATTGTGCTTCTCTGATTTGCTTTAACACTGAAAGATTGAAGATTGCAAATCTAGTCTTTCAATTTAAATTAACAAAATATTTTTCAGCCAGTCAAATAATGTATAGGACTAATGTGTAACAGATGTCATTAGCTGCTAAAAAAATAGTATGATTAGGTTGAGTTTCTAGCTATAGAAATGACAGTCCAATTAAATTAAGAGCCTAATAGGTGCATGTGGAAAGCATTGATGTGCAGTGTGGTACACCTCCACTCAGCAGCACCTTCCTCTGCCTGTTTACAAATACCAATTTCCCCTGAGTGACTCAGGATGAATACTGGAAACTGAGAATGCTGTGGTCAGAGTGATTACTGGAAGCATGGTTAACATATTCCTTTTATATTATAAAGAAATTTTATGAATCTTACTCTGCAAAGGCTTTTAGTAAAAGATTATTTATAGTACTCAATTTGAATTCATAAAAAGTCAATATTCAAGATAAGTCAGAGACTCTTAAATGTCAGCCATATTCCATAAAATATATTTGAATGAGATCAAGTCTTCTTAGCTAAGAATTTTATTTTATTACTAAATATACAAAAAAATAGAAAACCAGTACTTTGGGCCACATAATGGTGTTTGGCACAGGAGTATCATCCAAACAACTGTAGTTTATCATTCCCGGGACCAGCTGGCCTGTTTGCCTCTAATATAGAGTGAAGAAATTGAAATGGTAAAAAAGGTGATATAAGTTGCATATTTATATGAAATACAATTTTTAATAAACAGAATTTGATGTACAAACATAGATGAGACTATTAGGATAAGGTTATAATTTTTTTCCTTCTATTGACAGAATAACTTCATTCACAGTATTCTTATTTCAAATAATATTATTTTCTGCTGTATATTTGCTAGCTTTTGGTTTATAACCTGAGCTCTATAGAAATCAACAAAATGGTTATTTTACCAGAAGCATTTTATTCATGCATATGCCTATTTTGCTTACCCACTTTGCCTATTAGTAAGTAAAAGTGATGTGTGGGTAAGATGCCAATGTGTCTTCTCTGCATCGTTTTTTTCTTCCATTTGCTGAAGAAAGGAGAATACAGACTGAAGATGAAAGAACATATGATCCCTGAAAGACCATGAAGATGTCCTCTTGACCCGAGAAAGAAAACCGAGCAGGCATGGTGATCTAAGCAGAGAATATAATATTTTGCTAAGACTCTGAAATTTCAGTATACAACCATCATTGCTATAACAAATGTGTTATTTCTTCAGTCTATGATTCAATTCCCTGGTTAATCCAATTTGAGAGGAGAATAACTTATTTGTTTACTTAAGAGATGTAGACAAGACCTATTATTTTTTATCAACATCTCCTCCAGTCCCAGGCAATTATCATTCTACTTTCTGATTTTATGAATTTAAACTTTTTTACACTCTAAATAGAAATGAGATCATGTGATATACTTTTATTCTGTGCTGGCTTATTTTCATTAGCATAATGTTCTCTAGGTTTATCAATGTTGTTGCAAATAATAAGACTTTCTAATGTAAATAAACGGATATCATTCCATTCTGTAAATATACTACAATTTCTTTATTCATTCACCTGTTGATGGACACTTAGGTTGATTCTATACCTTAGCTATTGTGAGTAATCCACTTTCTTTCTTACATTTCATTTGTTTTTATACCTCTTTTTTCCTTCCATTTTTATTTCTAGGAATAAAACAATGGACACATTTAAACATTTTTTGAAAATTAAAAAGTGCTCAGACATAAAACTATTAAAATATTATTGATAAAAAGATGAGGCTTTATTTTACTACAGAGCATTTGTGCCTCTAAGCTTAAGTTCCTTGAACCTTTAAAAACATGCTTTAGCAGGGCGTGGTGGCTCACACTTGTAATCCCAGCACTTTGGGAGGCCAAGGAGGGTGAAACACGAGGTCAGGAGTTTGAGACCAGCCTGGCCAACATGGTGAAACGCCGTCTCTACTGAAAATACAAAAATTAGCTGGGCTTGGTGACGTCTGCTTGTAAATCCAGCTACTCAGGAGGCTGAGGCAGGATGATCTCTTGAACCTGTGAGGTGGAGGTTGCAGTGAGCCAAGATTATCCCACTGCCCTCCAGCCTGAACAACAGAGCGAGATTCCATCTCAAAAAAACAAAAAACAAACAAAAAAACTAAAAACAAGAACATGCTTTAGTTTTTTCTTAGTTTTCAAATCCAATTTTGTCAAAAGTACATATAACAATAAATGAATGTAAATTATTTTGGAATTGAATACAAATCATTAAATAAAACATTAAATTTGATTGTGTTGGAAATTGTTTTAAGAAATTGAATAGTGTGATAAAGTTGAAATTTGTAAAATATACATGCTTTTATGACAAATCATTTTGTGATCATTTAAATTTTCTTTCTTTTTGTTTTTTTTTTTTTTTTTTTTTTTTTTTGAGATGGAGCCTTGCTCTTTCTCCCAGGCTGGAGTGCAGTGGTGCGACCTTGGCTCACTACAAGCTCCACCTCCCAGGTTCACGCCATTCTCCTGCCACAGCCTCCCGAATAGCTGGGATTATAGGTGCCCACCAACATGCCCAGCTAACTTTTTGTTTTTGTATTTTTTTTTAATACTTTAAGTTCTAGGGTACATGTGCCCAACGTACAGGTTTGTTACATATGTATACATGTGCCATGTTGGTGTGCTGCACCCATTAACTCATCATTTACATTAGGTATATCTCCTAATGCTATCCCTTCCCACTGCCCCATCCACATGATAGGCCCCAGTGTGTGATGTTCCCCTTCCTGTGTCCAAGTGATCTCATTGTTCAATTCCCACCTATGAGTGAGAACATGTGGTATTTGGTTTGCTGTTCTGGTGATAGTTTGCTGAGAATGATGGTTTCCAGCTGCATCCATGTCCCTACAAAGGACACGAACTCATCCTTTTTATGGCTGCATAGTATTCCATGGTGTATATATGCCACATTTTCTTAATCCAGTCTGTCACTGATGGACATTTGGGTTGATTCCAAGTCTTTGCTATTGTGAATAGTGCTGCAATAAACATATGTGTGCATGTATCTTTATAGCAGCATGACTTATGATCCTTTGGGTATATACCCAGTAATGGGATGGCTGGGTCAAATGTTATTTCTAGTTCTAGATCCTTGAGGAATCACCACACTGCCTTCCACAATGGTTGAACTAGTTTACAATCCCACCAAGAGTCTAACACTGTTCCTATTTCTCCACATCCTCTCCAGCACCTGTTGTTTCCTGATTTTTTAATGATTGCCATTCTAACTGGTGTGAGATGGTATCTCATTGTGGTTTTGATTTGCATTTCTCTGTTGGCAAGTGATGATGAGCATTTTTTCATGTGCCTGTTGGCTGTATGAATGTCTTCTTTTGAGAAGTGTCTGTTCATATCCTTTGCCCACTTTTGGATGGGGTAGTTTGTCTTTTTCTTGTAAATTTGTTTGAGTTCTCCATAGGTTCTGGATATTAGCCCTCTGTCAGATGAATAGATTGCAGAAAT
>NW_022316345.1:0-493 GCF_002776525.5 Piliocolobus tephrosceles
CAACAGAGTAAACAACCTACAGAATAGAATAATGTATTTGCAAACTACGCTGCTGACAAACATCTAATATCCGCAATCCGTAAAATACTTAAACAAATTTACAAGGAAAAACAAACAACCTTATTAAAAAGGAAGCCAAGAAGATGAACAGATGCCTTTCAAAAGAAGGTATACAGGTGGCTAACAAGCATATAAAAAAAAAAACTCGGCCGGGCGCAGTGGCTCAAGCCTGTAATCCCAGCACTTTGGGAGGCCGAGACGGGCGGATCACGAGGTCAGGAGATCGAGACCCTCCTGGCTAACACGGTGAAACCCCGTCTCTACTAAAAATACAAAAAATTAGCCGGGCGAGGTGGCGGGCGCCTGTGGTCCCAGCCACTCGGGAGGCTGAGGCAGGAGAATGGCGTGAACCCAGGAGGCGGAGGTTGCGGTGAGCTGAGATCCGGCCACTGCACTCCAGCCTGGGCGACAGAGCAAGACTCCGTCTCAAAAA
>NW_022316345.1:593-1086 GCF_002776525.5 Piliocolobus tephrosceles
CAACAGAGTAAACAACCTACAGAATAGAATAATGTATTTGCAAACTACGCTGCTGACAAACATCTAATATCCGCAATCCGTAAAATACTTAAACAAATTTACAAGGAAAAACAAACAACCTTATTAAAAAGGAAGCCAAGAAGATGAACAGATGCCTTTCAAAAGAAGGTATACAGGTGGCTAACAAGCATATAAAAAAAAAAACTCGGCCGGGCGCAGTGGCTCAAGCCTGTAATCCCAGCACTTTGGGAGGCCGAGACGGGCGGATCACGAGGTCAGGAGATCGAGACCCTCCTGGCTAACACGGTGAAACCCCGTCTCTACTAAAAATACAAAAAATTAGCCGGGCGAGGTGGCGGGCGCCTGTGGTCCCAGCCACTCGGGAGGCTGAGGCAGGAGAATGGCGTGAACCCAGGAGGCGGAGGTTGCGGTGAGCTGAGATCCGGCCACTGCACTCCAGCCTGGGCGACAGAGCAAGACTCCGTCTCAAAAA
>NW_022316346.1:0-493 GCF_002776525.5 Piliocolobus tephrosceles
TTTTTGAGACGGAGTCTTGCTCTGTCGCCCAGGCTGGAGTGCAGTGGCCGGATCTCAGCTCACCGCAACCTCCGCCTCCTGGGTTCACGCCATTCTCCTGCCTCAGCCTCCCGAGTGGCTGGGACCACAGGCGCCCGCCACCTCGCCCGGCTAATTTTTTGTATTTTTAGTAGAGACGGGGTTTCACCGTGTTAGCCAGGAGGGTCTCGATCTCCTGACCTCGTGATCCGCCCGTCTCGGCCTCCCAAAGTGCTGGGATTACAGGCTTGAGCCACTGCGCCCGGCCGAGTTTTTTTTTTTATATGCTTGTTAGCCACCTGTATACCTTCTTTTGAAAGGCATCTGTTCATCTTCTTGGCTTCCTTTTTAATAAGGTTGTTTGTTTTTCCTTGTAAATTTGTTTAAGTATTTTACGGATTGCGGATATTAGATGTTTGTCAGCAGCGTAGTTTGCAAATACATTATTCTATTCTGTAGGTTGTTTACTCTGTTG
>NW_022316346.1:593-1086 GCF_002776525.5 Piliocolobus tephrosceles
TTTTTGAGACGGAGTCTTGCTCTGTCGCCCAGGCTGGAGTGCAGTGGCCGGATCTCAGCTCACCGCAACCTCCGCCTCCTGGGTTCACGCCATTCTCCTGCCTCAGCCTCCCGAGTGGCTGGGACCACAGGCGCCCGCCACCTCGCCCGGCTAATTTTTTGTATTTTTAGTAGAGACGGGGTTTCACCGTGTTAGCCAGGAGGGTCTCGATCTCCTGACCTCGTGATCCGCCCGTCTCGGCCTCCCAAAGTGCTGGGATTACAGGCTTGAGCCACTGCGCCCGGCCGAGTTTTTTTTTTTATATGCTTGTTAGCCACCTGTATACCTTCTTTTGAAAGGCATCTGTTCATCTTCTTGGCTTCCTTTTTAATAAGGTTGTTTGTTTTTCCTTGTAAATTTGTTTAAGTATTTTACGGATTGCGGATATTAGATGTTTGTCAGCAGCGTAGTTTGCAAATACATTATTCTATTCTGTAGGTTGTTTACTCTGTTG
>NW_022316347.1:0-4114 GCF_002776525.5 Piliocolobus tephrosceles
CAGTTCGCCCCTCAGAAGGATTTCAGAGGTTCTACCAAAGACCAAAGCCATGAAGGCAGGATCTAAGGCTGTCAGTGTCATCTGTGACACATGGCAGTACTTGGGAGGTCTACATCCTCTTCTCCAGAGTCCTCCATTCCACACTGGTCTGGCAGAAACCTTGGCTCTCCATATCACTGACCACTGTAGGGATCCCAGCCACACACACACACAAACTGCAAAATACTGCCACAGCTTCTCCGGAAAAAAAAATTTTGGTAATCTTTGCAATGCTTGAATTTCTGGATATAAGCCCATTTAATTAATTGATTTTGCCCACTTCAGTAAAGCCCTTAAAATCCCCCAACATTAGAGGACTTTCAGTCTGCATTGGTTTAGTGGGTTGGTAAGTTTGTTTCTTCTCATTAATTTCCAGTGATTCATGCATGCTTAATTTTTTTTTTTTTTTTTTTGGCAGTTGATGGGCTATCCACTCTCTGAAGGGAAACTGGACCAGAAGACAGCCATGTCACTCTTGTGGAAGTCCTATCCCGTTGTTGTAAGAGTCTAAGGATTATGAGAATTGGCTGAAACGCAGAGAGGGACAATGACTTGCCACAAATTGTAGAGCAATTAAATGGCAGAATGAAGACTGGGGCCTCAGGGTTTCCCCCACCTTTCTATCCTTCCCACTTCACTTTTCACCCTAGCAGGGAGTTGCACAGGGCTTGTAAGATTCACCATTGAGGCAGGCCTTCCCGGTGGGCTGGAGAAGCTGCATCACTCACCAGGGGGTTGTGGTCACTTTATTGATCTATTTCAGTACATTCCTAAGGAACTGATTCCAGAAGCTACTGAGAAATACTTAGGAGGAACAGACGACCCTGTCAAAAAGAAAGACCTGTTCCTGGACTTGTTAGCAGATGTGATGTTTTGTGTCCCGTCTGTGATTGTGGCCCGGCACCACAGAGGTGAGTCTCAGGTTGAACAGGGGAAGGCATGGACCCCACCAGCTTCTGAATCTAACCCACCTACCTCCCAGCATAGACAGACCTGGAAACAGGCGAGGGTGACTTCAAAGGCTGATTCCATATGGCATGGTGTGAGGTACTGTCTTATTTTGGTTTTTGCCAGCAGCAGACTGTGAGAAAAAAAAATCTAGAGGCAAGTGGTTCTTTAAGGTGATGATCCCAGATAGCAGCAGTAGGGAGGTGGGGAAGTGAGCGAGGGAAGAGATGAAATCCAATCCATGTTGCATTGCCAAGGGAGTATCCACGGTGGACAACTGGAGCTGGGAAACTCAAGGAAACAAGGAGAATACAGTGCTCAGGGACATCCCATCTGAGTGGCAAGGGAGCTGCGGTATTTATCCACCAGTTTCCACTTGTCATTGGTTGAAGGCTCTTGCAAGGAGTTTTTTATTCCCTGTGACTTTGACCTGCTGCACACAAGGGCAGAGTAGTCTCTTGTGACCAGACAAAGGCCTCAGGCCGGGAGCTACAGATGCTGGAGGTGGAAGTCAGGCTGGCATGCCCAGGAAGTGGGAATATGGGTGAGACACTGACAGCATCTGCTGCAAGGGCTCCATGCTTGGTGTTATCACATAGGGCTGCTGTAGGACAAATATTGAAAGATGAGTCGTGGAAGGTTTTTAAGGTCCAAGCCGGCTGCAAACAAGTTTGTTAAGTATTGGAGCTGGATAAAAAGTGGGAGCCCTGCATGGGATCCAGAGGATCGTCCAGGACCAAGAAGACCAAAAGGAGGAGCTGTGGTGGATGTGGGGGAGGTGTCTGGAGAATGGCAATGTCTGAGGCTGGCTTTTGTCTATCTCGATGTATGCAGGAACAGGCAAGCACAGGGCCAGGGCAGGGTCTGTGCAGGACCTTCTACCATTGACCCAAGGCTGTGTGGGTGGCGCATGAGGTTAGGGATGCTTGGGCTCACCTAGAGAGGAGTATCCTTTCCTGGATGCCAACTAGAGGCGGCTCACAGGACTCTTTCTTCCAGCTGTCATTCGCCTAACCTGCAAGCCAGGAAATGTCCTCTCTCTAACCATGCTGGAAGGGTTTTTAAATACAGAACTTCATAAGCATGATAAAAACCAGCTAAAGCTGATCTAGCAGGTGCCCAGACACACCTTTGCACAGAAGGGGGCAGGTACTCATAACTCTCATTTATTCACAGGGTCCTGATAAAACCTTTTAACGAAGACCACTGAAGTTGAATCTGTTCTTTCTTAAACTTGGCCTTGCCCCATGCTCTGCGTCTGATCTATATATAGTGTTCCCATCTCCATCTTCTGATGGTTTGAACATCCGTATTTGAGCAATACGGAGCCTCTGTTTTTCATCTGATTTCCCATGACTTTGAGTTCAGTGTTTTTTATTGCCCAGGACTACACAGATTTTATCAACTTTCCCCTATTGTCGTGTCTCACTCTTTTTGATAAAAATCACATTTCTGAATATAAAATTAATGTGTAAAATTATAGAAATTTTCAAAAATATGGAAACACAGAAGGAACTAAGTATCACTCATAATTCCACTACCTGGAGGCAAATGGTATAAATTTTTTGTGTTTTCATCTAAAGATTTTCCATGTCCTATATACTTCAAAAATCAGTTTTATATTTTACTTTTGTTCATAGAACACTATGTTGTGAGGATTTTCTGAATGTTGATACAAACTCATCAAAGCATTCCTTCTTCCATGAAATGGCTGTATTAAATTGACTTTAATATTTCTATCTTATTATGCATTTAGCCTGGCTGCTCACACTCTGATGCTACAATAACATTGTGCTCAGCCTAATGTTCATAAGTCTCTAACCACATGTCTAACAATTTTCTTTGGATTGTTTCTAGAAGTGAATAACTAGGCTGGGCAATAGAAAGTTTTAGAACTCTGGGCAAATACTGCAAAATTGCATCCATTGCATAAGAATGTGGATTTCTTAACTTTCCTTCTCATTTGGGATGCTAAGGTTAAAAATTAACATAAGCTGCCAGTTTCATAAACCTTCCCCACCAACAAGAAGCACATCAGCCTGTTTTAATCTGCATGTCTTTCATGACTAGCCCTCTCATTGTTTCTGCTTCTCTTGTTGTGCCGAATTGTCATTACCCAAATCTGTGCGCTACTTTCCTCTGAAGACTTGTGCTGTGATTGTAAGAATTGTATAAATATCAATGGCTTTAGCCAAAGAGTTTTACAAAGTACGTTTTGGGCAGCAAGCTGCCTATAATAAGTTCTGTCATTCACAAAAGCTCCTTCTTCTATGGCTGGCTCTGAGTTTCTTTGGAAAATGTTCGAGGGGCAAAGGCAAGGTCAAACCCTCCTTTTAGCAAGTTTTGCTTGACCTTGAAGCAGCCATTTAACAAGTGGATTACAGAGCCACAGAAGGATGGCATCATCCCAAGCACATTTCCTGCTGAGCCGAGGGTGCAGTGAAGGAGGCTGACAAAGATGAGTGAATAGATTCTTCTTTATTCTCGCATTGAAATGACATGTGCGGGTGGGGCATGAGGTTAGGGGTGCGTGAGCTCCCATTGTTAAATCCTTTTGTGGATGAATATTTAAGGATGTTAAGAAATGATGGCTGGAAGTGGTGGCTCATGCCAATACTCTCAGCACTTTGGGAGGCTGAGGTGGGAGGATTGTGAGAGCCTAGGATTTCAAGACCAGCTTGGGCAACATAGTGAGATCCTATCTCTACAAAAAAAAATTTAAAAAGAAATAATTATACTACAAAATACCATATATAATATACGGTATATATATATACTACAAAATACCGTATATAATATCATCCCAAGTTTATATACATGAAAGAGAGATATGCTAAAATAAAAAAGAAGCATTCTCTGAGTGGTAGAGTTATGAGTGATATTTTAAATTTGATAAAATTGATTTTTAAATGATATAGGATATGGAAAAATTTTAGAAGGAATTCCAAAAAATGCATAGCCCTTGCCTCAGGTAGTGGAATTATGAGTGATATCTAGTTTTGCTTTATGGGTTTCCATATTTTTGTCTCTTCTAATTATTCCTAGTTGTTTTTATTTTATTTTCCAAATTTCTTACTGTACCCAAGGGGGAAGACGTTGTAAATTTTCTCCACCAGCCTGGCATTGC
>NW_022316348.1:0-4114 GCF_002776525.5 Piliocolobus tephrosceles
GCAATGCCAGGCTGGTGGAGAAAATTTACAACGTCTTCCCCCTTGGGTACAGTAAGAAATTTGGAAAATAAAATAAAAACAACTAGGAATAATTAGAAGAGACAAAAATATGGAAACCCATAAAGCAAAACTAGATATCACTCATAATTCCACTACCTGAGGCAAGGGCTATGCATTTTTTGGAATTCCTTCTAAAATTTTTCCATATCCTATATCATTTAAAAATCAATTTTATCAAATTTAAAATATCACTCATAACTCTACCACTCAGAGAATGCTTCTTTTTTATTTTAGCATATCTCTCTTTCATGTATATAAACTTGGGATGATATTATATACGGTATTTTGTAGTATATATATATACCGTATATTATATATGGTATTTTGTAGTATAATTATTTCTTTTTTAATTTTTTTTTGTAGAGATAGGATCTCACTATGTTGCCCAAGCTGGTCTTGAAATCCTAGGCTCTCACAATCCTCCCACCTCAGCCTCCCAAAGTGCTGAGAGTATTGGCATGAGCCACCACTTCCAGCCATCATTTCTTAACATCCTTAAATATTCATCCACAAAAGGATTTAACAATGGGAGCTCACGCACCCCTAACCTCATGCCCCACCCGCACATGTCATTTCAATGCGAGAATAAAGAAGAATCTATTCACTCATCTTTGTCAGCCTCCTTCACTGCACCCTCGGCTCAGCAGGAAATGTGCTTGGGATGATGCCATCCTTCTGTGGCTCTGTAATCCACTTGTTAAATGGCTGCTTCAAGGTCAAGCAAAACTTGCTAAAAGGAGGGTTTGACCTTGCCTTTGCCCCTCGAACATTTTCCAAAGAAACTCAGAGCCAGCCATAGAAGAAGGAGCTTTTGTGAATGACAGAACTTATTATAGGCAGCTTGCTGCCCAAAACGTACTTTGTAAAACTCTTTGGCTAAAGCCATTGATATTTATACAATTCTTACAATCACAGCACAAGTCTTCAGAGGAAAGTAGCGCACAGATTTGGGTAATGACAATTCGGCACAACAAGAGAAGCAGAAACAATGAGAGGGCTAGTCATGAAAGACATGCAGATTAAAACAGGCTGATGTGCTTCTTGTTGGTGGGGAAGGTTTATGAAACTGGCAGCTTATGTTAATTTTTAACCTTAGCATCCCAAATGAGAAGGAAAGTTAAGAAATCCACATTCTTATGCAATGGATGCAATTTTGCAGTATTTGCCCAGAGTTCTAAAACTTTCTATTGCCCAGCCTAGTTATTCACTTCTAGAAACAATCCAAAGAAAATTGTTAGACATGTGGTTAGAGACTTATGAACATTAGGCTGAGCACAATGTTATTGTAGCATCAGAGTGTGAGCAGCCAGGCTAAATGCATAATAAGATAGAAATATTAAAGTCAATTTAATACAGCCATTTCATGGAAGAAGGAATGCTTTGATGAGTTTGTATCAACATTCAGAAAATCCTCACAACATAGTGTTCTATGAACAAAAGTAAAATATAAAACTGATTTTTGAAGTATATAGGACATGGAAAATCTTTAGATGAAAACACAAAAAATTTATACCATTTGCCTCCAGGTAGTGGAATTATGAGTGATACTTAGTTCCTTCTGTGTTTCCATATTTTTGAAAATTTCTATAATTTTACACATTAATTTTATATTCAGAAATGTGATTTTTATCAAAAAGAGTGAGACACGACAATAGGGGAAAGTTGATAAAATCTGTGTAGTCCTGGGCAATAAAAAACACTGAACTCAAAGTCATGGGAAATCAGATGAAAAACAGAGGCTCCGTATTGCTCAAATACGGATGTTCAAACCATCAGAAGATGGAGATGGGAACACTATATATAGATCAGACGCAGAGCATGGGGCAAGGCCAAGTTTAAGAAAGAACAGATTCAACTTCAGTGGTCTTCGTTAAAAGGTTTTATCAGGACCCTGTGAATAAATGAGAGTTATGAGTACCTGCCCCCTTCTGTGCAAAGGTGTGTCTGGGCACCTGCTAGATCAGCTTTAGCTGGTTTTTATCATGCTTATGAAGTTCTGTATTTAAAAACCCTTCCAGCATGGTTAGAGAGAGGACATTTCCTGGCTTGCAGGTTAGGCGAATGACAGCTGGAAGAAAGAGTCCTGTGAGCCGCCTCTAGTTGGCATCCAGGAAAGGATACTCCTCTCTAGGTGAGCCCAAGCATCCCTAACCTCATGCGCCACCCACACAGCCTTGGGTCAATGGTAGAAGGTCCTGCACAGACCCTGCCCTGGCCCTGTGCTTGCCTGTTCCTGCATACATCGAGATAGACAAAAGCCAGCCTCAGACATTGCCATTCTCCAGACACCTCCCCCACATCCACCACAGCTCCTCCTTTTGGTCTTCTTGGTCCTGGACGATCCTCTGGATCCCATGCAGGGCTCCCACTTTTTATCCAGCTCCAATACTTAACAAACTTGTTTGCAGCCGGCTTGGACCTTAAAAACCTTCCACGACTCATCTTTCAATATTTGTCCTACAGCAGCCCTATGTGATAACACCAAGCATGGAGCCCTTGCAGCAGATGCTGTCAGTGTCTCACCCATATTCCCACTTCCTGGGCATGCCAGCCTGACTTCCACCTCCAGCATCTGTAGCTCCCGGCCTGAGGCCTTTGTCTGGTCACAAGAGACTACTCTGCCCTTGTGTGCAGCAGGTCAAAGTCACAGGGAATAAAAAACTCCTTGCAAGAGCCTTCAACCAATGACAAGTGGAAACTGGTGGATAAATACCGCAGCTCCCTTGCCACTCAGATGGGATGTCCCTGAGCACTGTATTCTCCTTGTTTCCTTGAGTTTCCCAGCTCCAGTTGTCCACCGTGGATACTCCCTTGGCAATGCAACATGGATTGGATTTCATCTCTTCCCTCGCTCACTTCCCCACCTCCCTACTGCTGCTATCTGGGATCATCACCTTAAAGAACCACTTGCCTCTAGATTTTTTTTTCTCACAGTCTGCTGCTGGCAAAAACCAAAATAAGACAGTACCTCACACCATGCCATATGGAATCAGCCTTTGAAGTCACCCTCGCCTGTTTCCAGGTCTGTCTATGCTGGGAGGTAGGTGGGTTAGATTCAGAAGCTGGTGGGGTCCATGCCTTCCCCTGTTCAACCTGAGACTCACCTCTGTGGTGCCGGGCCACAATCACAGACGGGACACAAAACATCACATCTGCTAACAAGTCCAGGAACAGGTCTTTCTTTTTGACAGGGTCGTCTGTTCCTCCTAAGTATTTCTCAGTAGCTTCTGGAATCAGTTCCTTAGGAATGTACTGAAATAGATCAATAAAGTGACCACAACCCCCTGGTGAGTGATGCAGCTTCTCCAGCCCACCGGGAAGGCCTGCCTCAATGGTGAATCTTACAAGCCCTGTGCAACTCCCTGCTAGGGTGAAAAGTGAAGTGGGAAGGATAGAAAGGTGGGGGAAACCCTGAGGCCCCAGTCTTCATTCTGCCATTTAATTGCTCTACAATTTGTGGCAAGTCATTGTCCCTCTCTGCGTTTCAGCCAATTCTCATAATCCTTAGACTCTTACAACAACGGGATAGGACTTCCACAAGAGTGACATGGCTGTCTTCTGGTCCAGTTTCCCTTCAGAGAGTGGATAGCCCATCAACTGCCAAAAAAAAAAAAAAAAAAATTAAGCATGCATGAATCACTGGAAATTAATGAGAAGAAACAAACTTACCAACCCACTAAACCAATGCAGACTGAAAGTCCTCTAATGTTGGGGGATTTTAAGGGCTTTACTGAAGTGGGCAAAATCAATTAATTAAATGGGCTTATATCCAGAAATTCAAGCATTGCAAAGATTACCAAAATTTTTTTTTCCGGAGAAGCTGTGGCAGTATTTTGCAGTTTGTGTGTGTGTGTGGCTGGGATCCCTACAGTGGTCAGTGATATGGAGAGCCAAGGTTTCTGCCAGACCAGTGTGGAATGGAGGACTCTGGAGAAGAGGATGTAGACCTCCCAAGTACTGCCATGTGTCACAGATGACACTGACAGCCTTAGATCCTGCCTTCATGGCTTTGGTCTTTGGTAGAACCTCTGAAATCCTTCTGAGGGGCGAACTG
>NW_022316349.1:0-4185 GCF_002776525.5 Piliocolobus tephrosceles
CAGTTCGCCCCTCAGAAGGATTTCAGAGGTTCTACCAAAGACCAAAGTCATGAAGGCAGGATCTAAGGCTTTCAGTGTCATATGTGACGTGTGGCAGTACTTGGGAGATCTACATCCTCTTCTCCAGAGTCCTCCATTCCACACTGGCCTGGCAGAAACCTTGGCTCTCCATGTCACTGACCACTATAGGGATCCCAGCCACACACACACACACACACACACACACACACACACACACACACAGCAAAATACTGCCACAGCTTCTCCAAAATTTTTTTTTGTAATCTTTGCAATGCTTGAGTTTCTGGATATAAGCCCATTTGATTAATTGATTTTGCCCATTTCAGTAAAGACCCACGTCCTTAAAAGCCCCCAAAATGAGAGGACTTTCAGTCTGCATTGGTTTGGTCAGTTGGTCAGTTTGTTTGTTTCTTCTCATTAATTCCCAATGATTCATAAATGCTTAACTTTTCTTTTTTAACAGTCGATCGGCTATCCACTCTCTGAAGGGAAACTGGACCAGAAGACAGCCATGTCACTCTTGTGGAAGTCCTATCCCCTTGTTGTAAGAGTCTAAGAATCATGGGAATTAGCTGAGACGCAGAGAGGGACAATGACTTGCCACAAATCGTAGAGCAATTATATGGCAAAATGAAGACTGGGCCTCAGGGTTTCTCCCATCTATCCACCTTTCCCACTTCGCTTTCCACCTTAGCAGGAAGTAGCACAGGGCTGGTAAGATTCACCATTGAGGTAGACCTTCCCAGTGGGCTGGAGATGCTGCATCACTCACCAGGGGATTGTGGCCGCTTTATTGATCTATTTCAGTACATTGCTAAGGAACTGATTCCAGAAGCCACTGAGAAATACTTAGGAGGAACAGATGACCCTGTCAAAAAGAAAGACCTGATCCTGGACTTGATAGCAGATGTGATGTTTTGTGTCCCGTCTGTGATTGTGGCCCGGCACCACAGAGGTGAGTCCCAGAGGTCGAACAGGGGAGGGACCTGGACCCCACCAGCTGCTGTATGTGACCCACCTACCTCCCAGCATAGACAGACCTGGAAACAGCTGAGTGTCAGGCTTCAAAGGCTAATTCCATATGGCATAGCGTGATGTGCTGTCTTATTTTGGTTTATGCCAGCAGCAGACTGTTAGAATAAAAAAAATCCAGAGGCAAGTGGTTTTTTAAGGTGATGATCCCAGATAACAGCAGTAGGGATGTGGGGAAGTGAGCGAGGAAAGAGATTGAATCCAATCCATGATGCATTGCCAAGGGAGTATCCATTGTGGACAACTGGAGCTGGGAAACTCAAGGAAACATGGAGAATACAGTGCTCAGGGACATCCCATCTGAGCGGCAAGGGAGACGGAATTTATCTCCCAGCTTCTGCTTGTCATTGGTTGAAGGTTCTTGCAAGGAGTTGTTTATTCCCTGTGACTTTGACCTGCTGCACACGCGCAGAGTAGTCTCTTGTGAGCAGACAAAGGCCTCAGGCCGGGAGCTACAGATGCTGGAGGTGGAAGTCAGGCTGGCATGCCCAGGAAGTGGGAATATGGGTGAGACACTGACAGCATCAGCTGCAAGGGCTCCATGCCTGGAGTTATCGGGGGACACAGGGCTGCTCTGGGACAAACACTGAAAGATGAGTCGTGCAAGGTATTTAAGGTCCAAGTCTGCTGCAAACAAGTTTGTTAAGTATTGGAGCTGGATAAAAAATGGGAGCTCTGCATGGGATCCGGAGGATTGTCCAGGACCAAGAAGGCCAAAGGGAGGAGCCAGGGCGGGTGTAGGGGAGGTGGTCTGGAGAATGGCAATGTGTGCAGCTGACTTTTGTGCATCTCAGTGCATGCAGTAACGGGCAAGCACAGGTCCAGGGCAGGGTCTATGCAGGACCTTTTACCACTGACCCAAGGCTGTGTGGGTGGGGCGTGAAGTTAGGGATACGTGGGCTCATCTAGAGAGGAGTGTCCTTTCTTGGGTGCCAACTAGAGAGGGCTCACAGGACTCTTTCTTCCAGCTCTCATTCGCGTAACCTGCAAGCCAGGACATGTCCTTTCCCTAACCATGCTGGAAGGGTTTTTAAATTTAGACCTTCATAAGCATGATAAAAACTAGCTAAAGCTGATCTAGCAGGTGCCCAGACACTCCTTTGCACAGGAGGGGGCAGGTGCTCATAACTCTCACTTCTTCACAGGGTCCTGATTAATCCCTATAACCAGGACCACTGGAGTTGAATCTGTTCTTTCTTAAACTTGGCCTTGCCCCATGCTCTGCATCTGATCTATATATAATGTTCGCATCTCCACCTTCTGATGGTTTGAGCAATACTGAACTTCTGTCTTTCATCTGATTTCCCATGACTTTGAGTTCAGCGTTTTGTTTTATATTTCCCAGGACAACACAGATTTTATCAACTTTCTCCTATTGTCGTGTCTCACACTTTTTGATAAAAATAACATTTCTGGATATACAATTAATATGTAAAATTATAGAAAGTTTAAAAAATATGGAAACACCGAAAGAAGAAACTAGGTATCACTCGTAATTCCACTACCTGGAGGCAAGTGGTATAAATTTTTTGTGTTTTCATCTAAAGATTTTCCATGTCCTATACATTTTAAAAATCAATTTTATATTTTACTTTTGTTCAGAGAACACTATGTTGTGAGGATTTTCTGAATGTTGATACAAACTCATCAAAGCATTCCTTCTTCCATGGAATGGCTGTATTAAATTGACTTCAATATTCCTATCCTATCAGACATTTTTAGCCTGGTTGCTCACACTCTGATGCTACAATAAAATTGTGCTCAGCCTAATGTTCATAAGTCTCTAACCACATGTCTAACAATTTTCTTTGGATTATTTTTAGAAGTGAATAACTATGCTGGACAATAGAAACATTTTAGAACTCTGGGCAAATACTGCAAAATTGCATTCCATTGCATAAGAATGTGGATCTCTTAATTTTCCCTCTCATTTGGGATGCTAAGTTTAAGTGTTAATATAAGACTGCCAGTTTCATAAGCCTTCCCCACCAATAAGAAGCATATCAGCCTGTTTTAATCTGCATGTCTTTCATGACTAGCCCTCTCATTGTCTCTGCTTCTCTTATTGTGCCGAATCGTCATGACCCAAATCTGTGCCCTACTTTCCTCTGAGCTCTTGTGTTGTGATTGTAAGAATTTTATAAATATCAATGGCTTTAACCAAAGAGTTTTACAAAGTACGTTTGGGGCAGCATGCTGCCTATAATAAGTTCTCTCATTCCCAAAAGCTCTTTCTTCTATGGTTGGCTCTGAGTTTCTTTGGAAAATGTTCAAGGGGCAAAGGCGAGGTCAAACCCTTCCTTTAGCAAGTTTTGCTTGACCTTGAAGCAGTCATTTAACAGGTGGATTACAGAGCCACAGAAGGATGGCATCTTCCCAAGCATGCTTCCTGCTGAGCCGAGGGTGCAGTGAAGGAGACTGACAAAGATGAGTGAATAGATTCTTCTTCATTCTCACATTGAAATGACACGTGCGGGTGGGACATGAGGTTAGGCATGCATGAGCTCCCATTGTTAAATCCTTTTGTGGATGAATATTTAAGAATGTTAAGAAATGATGACTGGAGGTGGTGGCTCATGCCAATACTCTCAGCACTTTGGAAGGCTGAGGTGGGAGAAATGTGAGGGCCTAGGATTTCAAGACCAGCCTGGGGAACATAGTGAGATCCTGTTTATACAAACACATTTAAAAAGGAAATAATTATACTACAAAATACCGTATATAATGTATGGTATATATATACTATAAAATACTGTATATAATATCATCCCAAGTTTATATACATGAATGAGAGATATGCTAAAATCAAAAAGAAGCATTCTCTGAGTGGTCGAGTTACGAGTGATATTCTAAATTTGATTGTTAAAATGGATTTTTAAAAGATAGGATATGGAAAAACTTTAGAAGGAATTCCAAAAAATGCATAGCCCTTGCCTCAGGTAGTGGAATTATGAGTGATATCTAGTTTTGTTTTATGTGTTTCCGTATTTTTGGCTCTTCTAATTATTCCTAGCTGTTTTTGTTTTGTTTTCCAAATTTCTTACTGTACTCAAAGGGGAAGACATTGTAAACTTTCTACACCAGACTGGCATTGCCCTGACTCTTTCCTTCCTAGTGTCACTTCTCGGTGGG
>NW_022316350.1:0-4185 GCF_002776525.5 Piliocolobus tephrosceles
CCCACCGAGAAGTGACACTAGGAAGGAAAGAGTCAGGGCAATGCCAGTCTGGTGTAGAAAGTTTACAATGTCTTCCCCTTTGAGTACAGTAAGAAATTTGGAAAACAAAACAAAAACAGCTAGGAATAATTAGAAGAGCCAAAAATACGGAAACACATAAAACAAAACTAGATATCACTCATAATTCCACTACCTGAGGCAAGGGCTATGCATTTTTTGGAATTCCTTCTAAAGTTTTTCCATATCCTATCTTTTAAAAATCCATTTTAACAATCAAATTTAGAATATCACTCGTAACTCGACCACTCAGAGAATGCTTCTTTTTGATTTTAGCATATCTCTCATTCATGTATATAAACTTGGGATGATATTATATACAGTATTTTATAGTATATATATACCATACATTATATACGGTATTTTGTAGTATAATTATTTCCTTTTTAAATGTGTTTGTATAAACAGGATCTCACTATGTTCCCCAGGCTGGTCTTGAAATCCTAGGCCCTCACATTTCTCCCACCTCAGCCTTCCAAAGTGCTGAGAGTATTGGCATGAGCCACCACCTCCAGTCATCATTTCTTAACATTCTTAAATATTCATCCACAAAAGGATTTAACAATGGGAGCTCATGCATGCCTAACCTCATGTCCCACCCGCACGTGTCATTTCAATGTGAGAATGAAGAAGAATCTATTCACTCATCTTTGTCAGTCTCCTTCACTGCACCCTCGGCTCAGCAGGAAGCATGCTTGGGAAGATGCCATCCTTCTGTGGCTCTGTAATCCACCTGTTAAATGACTGCTTCAAGGTCAAGCAAAACTTGCTAAAGGAAGGGTTTGACCTCGCCTTTGCCCCTTGAACATTTTCCAAAGAAACTCAGAGCCAACCATAGAAGAAAGAGCTTTTGGGAATGAGAGAACTTATTATAGGCAGCATGCTGCCCCAAACGTACTTTGTAAAACTCTTTGGTTAAAGCCATTGATATTTATAAAATTCTTACAATCACAACACAAGAGCTCAGAGGAAAGTAGGGCACAGATTTGGGTCATGACGATTCGGCACAATAAGAGAAGCAGAGACAATGAGAGGGCTAGTCATGAAAGACATGCAGATTAAAACAGGCTGATATGCTTCTTATTGGTGGGGAAGGCTTATGAAACTGGCAGTCTTATATTAACACTTAAACTTAGCATCCCAAATGAGAGGGAAAATTAAGAGATCCACATTCTTATGCAATGGAATGCAATTTTGCAGTATTTGCCCAGAGTTCTAAAATGTTTCTATTGTCCAGCATAGTTATTCACTTCTAAAAATAATCCAAAGAAAATTGTTAGACATGTGGTTAGAGACTTATGAACATTAGGCTGAGCACAATTTTATTGTAGCATCAGAGTGTGAGCAACCAGGCTAAAAATGTCTGATAGGATAGGAATATTGAAGTCAATTTAATACAGCCATTCCATGGAAGAAGGAATGCTTTGATGAGTTTGTATCAACATTCAGAAAATCCTCACAACATAGTGTTCTCTGAACAAAAGTAAAATATAAAATTGATTTTTAAAATGTATAGGACATGGAAAATCTTTAGATGAAAACACAAAAAATTTATACCACTTGCCTCCAGGTAGTGGAATTACGAGTGATACCTAGTTTCTTCTTTCGGTGTTTCCATATTTTTTAAACTTTCTATAATTTTACATATTAATTGTATATCCAGAAATGTTATTTTTATCAAAAAGTGTGAGACACGACAATAGGAGAAAGTTGATAAAATCTGTGTTGTCCTGGGAAATATAAAACAAAACGCTGAACTCAAAGTCATGGGAAATCAGATGAAAGACAGAAGTTCAGTATTGCTCAAACCATCAGAAGGTGGAGATGCGAACATTATATATAGATCAGATGCAGAGCATGGGGCAAGGCCAAGTTTAAGAAAGAACAGATTCAACTCCAGTGGTCCTGGTTATAGGGATTAATCAGGACCCTGTGAAGAAGTGAGAGTTATGAGCACCTGCCCCCTCCTGTGCAAAGGAGTGTCTGGGCACCTGCTAGATCAGCTTTAGCTAGTTTTTATCATGCTTATGAAGGTCTAAATTTAAAAACCCTTCCAGCATGGTTAGGGAAAGGACATGTCCTGGCTTGCAGGTTACGCGAATGAGAGCTGGAAGAAAGAGTCCTGTGAGCCCTCTCTAGTTGGCACCCAAGAAAGGACACTCCTCTCTAGATGAGCCCACGTATCCCTAACTTCACGCCCCACCCACACAGCCTTGGGTCAGTGGTAAAAGGTCCTGCATAGACCCTGCCCTGGACCTGTGCTTGCCCGTTACTGCATGCACTGAGATGCACAAAAGTCAGCTGCACACATTGCCATTCTCCAGACCACCTCCCCTACACCCGCCCTGGCTCCTCCCTTTGGCCTTCTTGGTCCTGGACAATCCTCCGGATCCCATGCAGAGCTCCCATTTTTTATCCAGCTCCAATACTTAACAAACTTGTTTGCAGCAGACTTGGACCTTAAATACCTTGCACGACTCATCTTTCAGTGTTTGTCCCAGAGCAGCCCTGTGTCCCCCGATAACTCCAGGCATGGAGCCCTTGCAGCTGATGCTGTCAGTGTCTCACCCATATTCCCACTTCCTGGGCATGCCAGCCTGACTTCCACCTCCAGCATCTGTAGCTCCCGGCCTGAGGCCTTTGTCTGCTCACAAGAGACTACTCTGCGCGTGTGCAGCAGGTCAAAGTCACAGGGAATAAACAACTCCTTGCAAGAACCTTCAACCAATGACAAGCAGAAGCTGGGAGATAAATTCCGTCTCCCTTGCCGCTCAGATGGGATGTCCCTGAGCACTGTATTCTCCATGTTTCCTTGAGTTTCCCAGCTCCAGTTGTCCACAATGGATACTCCCTTGGCAATGCATCATGGATTGGATTCAATCTCTTTCCTCGCTCACTTCCCCACATCCCTACTGCTGTTATCTGGGATCATCACCTTAAAAAACCACTTGCCTCTGGATTTTTTTTATTCTAACAGTCTGCTGCTGGCATAAACCAAAATAAGACAGCACATCACGCTATGCCATATGGAATTAGCCTTTGAAGCCTGACACTCAGCTGTTTCCAGGTCTGTCTATGCTGGGAGGTAGGTGGGTCACATACAGCAGCTGGTGGGGTCCAGGTCCCTCCCCTGTTCGACCTCTGGGACTCACCTCTGTGGTGCCGGGCCACAATCACAGACGGGACACAAAACATCACATCTGCTATCAAGTCCAGGATCAGGTCTTTCTTTTTGACAGGGTCATCTGTTCCTCCTAAGTATTTCTCAGTGGCTTCTGGAATCAGTTCCTTAGCAATGTACTGAAATAGATCAATAAAGCGGCCACAATCCCCTGGTGAGTGATGCAGCATCTCCAGCCCACTGGGAAGGTCTACCTCAATGGTGAATCTTACCAGCCCTGTGCTACTTCCTGCTAAGGTGGAAAGCGAAGTGGGAAAGGTGGATAGATGGGAGAAACCCTGAGGCCCAGTCTTCATTTTGCCATATAATTGCTCTACGATTTGTGGCAAGTCATTGTCCCTCTCTGCGTCTCAGCTAATTCCCATGATTCTTAGACTCTTACAACAAGGGGATAGGACTTCCACAAGAGTGACATGGCTGTCTTCTGGTCCAGTTTCCCTTCAGAGAGTGGATAGCCGATCGACTGTTAAAAAAGAAAAGTTAAGCATTTATGAATCATTGGGAATTAATGAGAAGAAACAAACAAACTGACCAACTGACCAAACCAATGCAGACTGAAAGTCCTCTCATTTTGGGGGCTTTTAAGGACGTGGGTCTTTACTGAAATGGGCAAAATCAATTAATCAAATGGGCTTATATCCAGAAACTCAAGCATTGCAAAGATTACAAAAAAAAATTTTGGAGAAGCTGTGGCAGTATTTTGCTGTGTGTGTGTGTGTGTGTGTGTGTGTGTGTGTGTGTGTGTGTGGCTGGGATCCCTATAGTGGTCAGTGACATGGAGAGCCAAGGTTTCTGCCAGGCCAGTGTGGAATGGAGGACTCTGGAGAAGAGGATGTAGATCTCCCAAGTACTGCCACACGTCACATATGACACTGAAAGCCTTAGATCCTGCCTTCATGACTTTGGTCTTTGGTAGAACCTCTGAAATCCTTCTGAGGGGCGAACTG
>NW_022316351.1:0-1986 GCF_002776525.5 Piliocolobus tephrosceles
ACATAAAAGAAGGTTGATGAAAATGTTGTGGCCAGAGGTTTGCAAGAGCCTAACCCAGTATTTCCCCTTTGAGAGATGACTCTGTATTCTCTAATTCAGCACTCATGGGAGCTTTATCGGAAGCAACTGCCAGGACTACCTAAAATCAACTGTGGACAGAGAGGGAAATGCACGCACTTCAAATTGAAATATATAGACATGTAATTTTATATAGATAATACATACATTTCAATCTGAGTGAAGATTTCTTCCTCTCCTCATCACCTGACCAGTGTCAGTCTCTGCCTGAAGTTCAACCCCTGAGTCACAGAGACCTACCCCCTTAAGTTAGGACCCTGAGCATGTGCAGCCATGGCCCATAGTCATACCTGTCTGTGGTACCTGTCTCACCCTCAGACAGGCAGAGTTGGGGACACGGGTGTGACCAGGGAGGGAATCACAGGCACCACATTGCTCTCTCCCAGAGTCACCCTTTGTTTACCACCGTGATTGATGGGGTGCTGCTGCCGAAAACACCTGAAGAGCTTCAAGCTGAGAGGAAGTTCCACACTGTCCCCTACATGGTCGGAATTAACAAGCAAGAGTTTGGCTGGAATATTCCAACGGTGAGAAGGCGCAGGCCTCTTGGAGGGGCTCACCCACCCCCAACAGCCCTCCTGTCTCTGGTCCCAGGAGTGCTTCCCTCTCTGAGCCCCACTCTGAGTCCCGGGCAGCTGTCCCCTTCAGAAGGTGTTACCATTTCCATGGAAACCTTCTCCAGGAGGGCACAGAGGCCACCTGGGTTTCAGGGCCCTGGGATTCCCTCTCCCTATATTCTCTGATTATCTTCCTTGAAGAATCCTGAAGTGTCTGCTCTGGGAGGGCCCGTAGAGAAAATAACTGTGCAGATGGGAAAACTGAGGGGCCTAGGGTGGGGAAGGAGTTGAGGAGTACAGAGAGGCAGTCAGTCAGGGGTTTCCTGGCTTCCCACCTCGGGCTGGCTATGCATAGTTCCCCCGAAAATCACTCATGTTCTTCATCATCTCATTGGAAATATCCAAAGAAAGTGGCTACTTCTTGAGTTACTATTGACTTCTAGGGAATAGTAGATATCAGGTCTACTTGAGAGTGCAGGGTCAGAGGAAGATGAGGATGGAAAAGCTACCTAATCGGGTGCCATGGTATATACCTGGAGATAAAATAATCTATGCAGCAAACTCCATAGACCCAAATTACCCATGATCAAACCTGCACAGGCACCCCCAAACCTAAAATAAAAGATGGAAAGAAACAAATGGAAAAAGTGATTGACTTCTAAAAGTAAAGATGGGTTCTCCTTCCAGTTGAAGATAAACAAAGCTGACCCTGGTTAAAGCTGTAGGACGGGTTTATTCAGTAACATGATTGCAATAGGGGAACAGTCCAGCATGGACTGGACTCACATCCCTGAAACAGAAGCCTGGCAATGTTTCATAGGCCAGGTGTGTCAAGGGAAACACACTGTGGTCTGTGGGGAGGGGCTTGGTCCATGTGACTAGGCCACCTGGATGTCTTCATTCTGGCTCACCTGAGGCAGAAACAAACTTCTCCTATCTTCAGGATAGGAAGCCATGCATTAGACTGCAGGAAGAAACCACTGAAGTCAGGCTCTACTCCTTCCACAGGGACTGGGAAGATCAGGAGTGAGCTCCCTGAATGTTTGCATTGCAAAGAGAAGGCTCTCAGGTCCTCCAGGAAACAGGGCTGGGTGATAGATTCACATCCCAAAGGACAGAGAAAGGGTTTATCATTGCAGGCTTTCTAAAGTAACTGCTCTAATTGGGTTCAGAGGCCTTTCTGCTTCTGTCCAGGTTTTGGTTGGAGCAGAGTAAATTGTCCTGGCAGGGTTGAGCTTTCCCAGGCAGGTATGTTAAGGATACTGGGGTCATTCTAGGGACACAGCGTTAAGCTGCTATAAGCGATGCTAGAGTTTGGTCGAGTCTCTGAGTGCAGAGGTTTGGGAAGAAA
>NW_022316352.1:0-1986 GCF_002776525.5 Piliocolobus tephrosceles
TTTCTTCCCAAACCTCTGCACTCAGAGACTCGACCAAACTCTAGCATCGCTTATAGCAGCTTAACGCTGTGTCCCTAGAATGACCCCAGTATCCTTAACATACCTGCCTGGGAAAGCTCAACCCTGCCAGGACAATTTACTCTGCTCCAACCAAAACCTGGACAGAAGCAGAAAGGCCTCTGAACCCAATTAGAGCAGTTACTTTAGAAAGCCTGCAATGATAAACCCTTTCTCTGTCCTTTGGGATGTGAATCTATCACCCAGCCCTGTTTCCTGGAGGACCTGAGAGCCTTCTCTTTGCAATGCAAACATTCAGGGAGCTCACTCCTGATCTTCCCAGTCCCTGTGGAAGGAGTAGAGCCTGACTTCAGTGGTTTCTTCCTGCAGTCTAATGCATGGCTTCCTATCCTGAAGATAGGAGAAGTTTGTTTCTGCCTCAGGTGAGCCAGAATGAAGACATCCAGGTGGCCTAGTCACATGGACCAAGCCCCTCCCCACAGACCACAGTGTGTTTCCCTTGACACACCTGGCCTATGAAACATTGCCAGGCTTCTGTTTCAGGGATGTGAGTCCAGTCCATGCTGGACTGTTCCCCTATTGCAATCATGTTACTGAATAAACCCGTCCTACAGCTTTAACCAGGGTCAGCTTTGTTTATCTTCAACTGGAAGGAGAACCCATCTTTACTTTTAGAAGTCAATCACTTTTTCCATTTGTTTCTTTCCATCTTTTATTTTAGGTTTGGGGGTGCCTGTGCAGGTTTGATCATGGGTAATTTGGGTCTATGGAGTTTGCTGCATAGATTATTTTATCTCCAGGTATATACCATGGCACCCGATTAGGTAGCTTTTCCATCCTCATCTTCCTCTGACCCTGCACTCTCAAGTAGACCTGATATCTACTATTCCCTAGAAGTCAATAGTAACTCAAGAAGTAGCCACTTTCTTTGGATATTTCCAATGAGATGATGAAGAACATGAGTGATTTTCGGGGGAACTATGCATAGCCAGCCCGAGGTGGGAAGCCAGGAAACCCCTGACTGACTGCCTCTCTGTACTCCTCAACTCCTTCCCCACCCTAGGCCCCTCAGTTTTCCCATCTGCACAGTTATTTTCTCTACGGGCCCTCCCAGAGCAGACACTTCAGGATTCTTCAAGGAAGATAATCAGAGAATATAGGGAGAGGGAATCCCAGGGCCCTGAAACCCAGGTGGCCTCTGTGCCCTCCTGGAGAAGGTTTCCATGGAAATGGTAACACCTTCTGAAGGGGACAGCTGCCCGGGACTCAGAGTGGGGCTCAGAGAGGGAAGCACTCCTGGGACCAGAGACAGGAGGGCTGTTGGGGGTGGGTGAGCCCCTCCAAGAGGCCTGCGCCTTCTCACCGTTGGAATATTCCAGCCAAACTCTTGCTTGTTAATTCCGACCATGTAGGGGACAGTGTGGAACTTCCTCTCAGCTTGAAGCTCTTCAGGTGTTTTCGGCAGCAGCACCCCATCAATCACGGTGGTAAACAAAGGGTGACTCTGGGAGAGAGCAATGTGGTGCCTGTGATTCCCTCCCTGGTCACACCCGTGTCCCCAACTCTGCCTGTCTGAGGGTGAGACAGGTACCACAGACAGGTATGACTATGGGCCATGGCTGCACATGCTCAGGGTCCTAACTTAAGGGGGTAGGTCTCTGTGACTCAGGGGTTGAACTTCAGGCAGAGACTGACACTGGTCAGGTGATGAGGAGAGGAAGAAATCTTCACTCAGATTGAAATGTATGTATTATCTATATAAAATTACATGTCTATATATTTCAATTTGAAGTGCGTGCATTTCCCTCTCTGTCCACAGTTGATTTTAGGTAGTCCTGGCAGTTGCTTCCGATAAAGCTCCCATGAGTGCTGAATTAGAGAATACAGAGTCATCTCTCAAAGGGGAAATACTGGGTTAGGCTCTTGCAAACCTCTGGCCACAACATTTTCATCAACCTTCTTTTATGT
>NW_022316353.1:0-2960 GCF_002776525.5 Piliocolobus tephrosceles
AATCATTTCATCAGTCCTAGAAGGAATGAAAAAGTAGGATGGGAGACCGGAAAAAGATTTGAAGAAATAATAGCTGAAAACCTCCCAAATTTGGGAAAAGGCATAAATGTATAGACTCAAGTAGCTGACCAAATCTCCAAAAGGAAAACCTCAAATAAATCCATGTCTAGATACATTGTAAGATTTACAAAATCCAAATTCAAGAATAGAACTTGAAAACAGTCAGAGAGAAATGACACATTACCTGTAGGGAAAGGGCAATTTGAACAAGAGTGAATTTCTCATTAAAAACCACAGATATCAAAAGGAAGTGGCACCATATTTTTCAAGTGCTGAAGGGAAAGAGCTGTCAAAATTGAATTCAATATCCAGTGAAAACAAAATAGGCTCTGTTTAAATTCTCTTAAACTTAATTTGGAGGAATTACCTGCCATTGGTAGTTAAGAAAGACATCTGAAAAAAATAAAAATAAAAAAGGAATTAACTGCCATACATTTATTAAGCATAATTACTTAGGTAATTCTTAGGAATTACCTGCCATATATTTACTAAGCAAGATGTTCAGAACTTTATGTTGTGAACATCTTCACAACTTTACACAATACGCTTCAAGACATCAAAGAACTTACAACAATTGTCTCAGAGATTATAAAGGGTATAAGAAATGCGCAAAGTATAGCATGACCCCAAATAGAGAGAAGAAAATTCCACATGGAGTGTAAGACTAAGTTCTGTAGAGCTGATGAAACTTAAGCTTAGTCTTGGGAGATGACATGTTTAATGCAAGCAGAGTAGGGCAAAGTGATTTTAAGCAAAGATATAAAGACAGGAAAATACATGATAAATTCAGGGAACTACAAATTAGTTTGCATAATGAGAGGTCTGTATGCAGTGAAGGAAAGGTGTTTATGAGAAAAGATGATTAAATTTGTGTTTAAAACTGCCAAGAAGATGCTGGTGAGGTTGTGGAGAAATAGGAACACTTTTACACTGTTGGTGGGAATGTAAATTAGTTCAACCATTGTGTAAGACAGTGTGGTGATTCCTCAAAGATTTAGAAGTAGAAATACCATTTGACCCAGCAATCCCATTACTGGTTATATACCCAAAGAAATATAAATCATTTCATTATAAAGATAAATGCATGCATATGTTCACTGTGGCACTATTCACAATAGCAAAGACATGGAATCAACCCAAATGCCCATCAATGATAGACTGGATAAAGAAAATGTGGCATATATACATCATGGAATACTATGCAGCTGTAAAAAGGAATGAGATCATGTCCTTTGCAGGGATATGCAGGGAGCTGGAAGCCATTATCCTCAGCAAATTGATGCAGGAACAGAAAACCAAACACTTGATGTTCTCACTTATAAGTGGGAGCTGAACACATGGACACAGGGTGGGGAACAACACTCACTGGGGCCTATCAGAGAAGGGTGGGGGGCGGGAGAGCATTAGGGAAAAGAGCTAACGCACGCTGGGCTTAATACCTAGGTGATGGATTAATAGGTTCAGCAAACCATCATGACACACGTTTACCTGTGCAACAAACCTGCACATGTACCCTGGAGCTTAAAATAAAAAATAAAAAAAGACTATCAAGAAATGGCATGGAGAATACATTTGAATGAGCAAGAGCGGAAGTCTAGGCAATATTTCATGTGAAAGAATAAAACACCTAAGTTGGGGGGAAAATATTATTTAACAGGAATATAGAAAAAGAAATTGGTGTAGATAGTAATTAGAATTGATAGATGCAGTAAGAAAAAGGAGGGACTAAAGTGAAATTCTCAATTATTCGTTTTGTATACTCTGACATTATGGTGTCATATACTGAAGTAGAGACTGATGAATGGGAAAAGGTTGGAGAAAGGGAACCAGATAAAATCACTTATGTTTTGCACATATTGAGATTACAGGGATTAAACATGTAGGCAGGCATGTTTAATCCCTGTAATTAACAGGAAGGAAGTTAGACAGGAAGTTAGGCAGAGGCCTAGAGTGAAGATCAAGATTTGGAAGTCACCAGTAGATAATTAATAACTAAAATCATCTGAGTAAATAAGACTGCTTGAGAGGACACCTGATAAAGGAGAATGTAAAGAAAAGAATCTGAAAAATTACCAGTATTGAAGAAGAGGTGACAGCAATAAAAACTGAGAAATCAGACAGAGTCAGGAGAGAGTAACATCTTAGAATGTATGTAGGGATTAGTTGATGGGGTTGAATGCCAAGATGGATGAAAAAAGCAAAGGACAAATAAATTTTGGCTTTTGTATTTAGGAGATGTGACAGTGATAGCTAGCTGTCTTCCAACATTCACTCATCCTTTCTTCCCTAATAACAGAACATGAATTCTTAGCTGAATACACGAAGACTCTCTTTTCCCAGCCTACCTTAAATGTAACCAGGAAACTATGCTTTGGCCACAAAGATACAGGTGATACTTCTGAGAAGGCATTTTTTAAAGGAGAAGGTGTGAGTGCCCCTTTCCTCCCCAACCTCCTCATGCTGCTGGCCTGGAACGCTGACTCAGTTAATGCAGCCCCAGCCAATCTCGGGAACCATCAAGTAATGTTAGGTTGAAAATCACAAAATGAGAATGACATACAGAACAGAAAAAAACGGTGTATGAGTTTGTGAAGACACCAGGCCATGAATGAATACTTTCAGACTTCTTTTGCTTGATAGAATAAACTCTGAGGTGTTTAAGCCTATAATTTTTAGATTTCAGTTATACTAAAATGCATTTTGCCAAACGATTCTAATAAAATAGACAAAAACTGTGTTGCGATTACAGACTCTTAAGCTTTTAAGCATAAATTTCAGTACCATGTAATAGCAAAAAGACCAGTACTCCAGGAAAATATAATCCATATTTTGAATAACAACCTAAAATACATAAAACAAAAGCTGACAAAATTACATGGAGAAATTGATAAATCTACACA
>NW_022316354.1:0-3780 GCF_002776525.5 Piliocolobus tephrosceles
AAAAAAAAAAAAAAAAAAAAAAAAAAAAAAAAAAAAAAAAAAAAAGCTGGAACCGTTACACTACCTGACTTCAAAATATATGACAAAGCTACTGTTAAAAAAATGGCATGATGTTAGCATAGAAACAGACACATGGACCAATTAAACAGAATAGATAGTTAAGAAATAAATTCACCCACTTACAGCCCACTGATTTTTTATCAAGGTTCAGGAAACATACATTGAGAAAAGAACAGTCTCTTTAGTAAATGGTGCTGGAAAAATTGGATATTGAAATGCAAAAGAATGAAACTAGACCCTTATCTTTCACCATATACAAAGATCAACTCAGAATGGATTAAAGACTTAAATGTAAGACCAGAAATTATAAAACATCTAGAAGAAAACATAGGGGAAATGATTCACGACATTGGACTAGGCAAAGGTTTTTTGGATAAGACCTCAAAAGCATAGCAACAAAAGCAAAAATAGACAAATGAAATGACATCAAACTAAAAAGATTCTGCACGGCTAAAGAAATAATCAACAGAGTGAAGAGACAACCTACAGAATAAGAGAAAATATTTGCAAACAATGCACCTGACAAAGTGTTAACATCTAGAATATATAAGAAGCTCAAACAACTCAATACAAAAAAAAAAGAATCTAAATTAGAATGGGCAAAAGGCCTTAATAAACATTTTTCAAAAGGAGACATCCAAATGACCAAGAGCTATATGGAAAAATGCTCAACATCACCAATCATCAAGGAACTGCAAATCAAAACCACGATGAGATAGCACTTCATTCCAGTTAGAATTGCCATTATCAAAAAGACAAAAAAATAACAAATGTTGGTGAGGGTGTGGGAAAATGTGAACTTTCACACACTATTGGTGGGAATGTAAATTAGAACAGCCATTACAGAGAAAATAGTATGGAGGATCCTCAAAAAACTTTTGAAAATTACCGTATATCATGGCAATCCCTCTATAGTATATATCCAGGTGAAATGAAATTTGTATGTCAAAGAGATAACTGTACTCCTATGTTTACTGCAACGCTATTCACAATAGCCAAGATATGCAATCAGCCTAAGTGTCCAACAACAGATGAATAGATAAAGAAAATGTGGGATATATACACAAAGGAATATTATTTTTAAAGAATCATATTCTATTATTTGCAACAACACAGACAAACCTGAAGAACATTATGTTAAGTGAAATAAGTCAGACACAGAAAGAAAAATACCAAATGTTCTCACTCATATGCAGAATCTAAAACAGTTGATCTTGTAGAAGTAGTGAATGAAACAATGATTGTCAGAGATTAAGGAGTGCAGGGAGAAGTGGGGCCTGGGGACAGAATGGTGAACAGTTACAAAGTTAGAAAGAAAGAATAAGTTCTGTCGTCTCATTGAATAATAAGGTGACTGTAGTCAACAATAAGGTAGTGTACATCTCAAAACAGGCAGCAGAGAGAATTTTGTGTTTTCTTGCCACAAAGAAATGATGAAGGTTGGAGGTGATCAATATGCTGATTGCCCTGATTTGATTATACACAAAGTGCACATGTATCAAAATAATACATGGCACTCCATAAATATGTGAGATTATTACATGTAAATTGATAAAAAAAGAAAAAAAGTTGAATGAGGGTCTTGCTATGCCTTCTAGCAGTAGCGTTCTACTGCTAGATCTGTAGAGATTAGAGGTGAGTGGACAGATAAGTCCTTGGGAGAGATGCTAAACTGGGATATTTTTATTTCCACTCTTTATTATTTGGACTTGCATTTTGTCAATAATGGAAATATAAACCACCACATAATGCATCAGTAAATGGTAGCTCACCCTTGAAGGTTGTCATCATCAAGTTGTTACCATACCTGTCCTTTAAAAAGGCTTCCTGCCTTCCTAACAGGAATCTACTAAAACTTTACTGATGAGGGGTTGTGTGATTATTCTGTGGACAATGGACTCCTACCCTAAATTTAGTTTACACATCTGACCATACTGATGGTGCCATATATACACATAATCTAAAAGGATACAAAAAAGTTTATTATTTACAATATGTGACTTTCCAAGGAAAGCAGGGTGGCTCCTAGGCGGGTCTGAAGACCTTGAGAATCCAAGAGAAGACTTACTTAAAGATTTTATGGTGATTACAGAGTAAGGTTCCAGTGAGAATCCCCTGAATGTGGTTTTAATGCTCACTGGCACCAAAGGAGAGAGCATTAAGGTTTTCTTGTCAACTTGTTCAGATATGCAGCATAAGGGAAGGGAAAGGGATGAAAATTAAAATCTATCAGCAGCCAAACATTAACAAATGGAGAAAGACTCTTCATTACAGATGATGAGCTCCTGAATCTTCATAGATTCATATTTATCTCCCAGGCTCTGAAGACACACATCTTAACAAGCTCTCCAATGTATTTGCCAACTATTGCTCATTCAATCAAGTTAACAAAATGTCATTCATGTTAATATGATACTTTATGGAATATACATATTATGTGTCTATGTCCCTTGAAACTGCAGTCATGCACTGCAAAATGGTTTTCAATCAATGCAACACATATACTACCTTGATCCCATAATATTATAACACAGCTGATAAATTTTTATCACCTAGTGACATCAGAGCTATTGCAACATTGTAGTGCAATGCATCATTCATGTATCTGTGGAGATGCTGGTGTAAATAAACCTACTGTGCTTCCAGTCATATAAAATATATAGTACATACATTTATGTACATTATGTACAGCAAATAATATTTGATAAGGATAATAAACACCTATGGTAGTGGTTTATATATTTATTTTACCATACTTTTAAATTATTATTTTCAACTTACACAAAAAAGTTAATTCTGAAACCGTTGTAGGCAATACCTCCTTCAGGAGGTATTCCAGAAGAAAGCTTTGTTAGCATAGGAGATGACAGCTCCATGTGTGTTATTGCCCCTGAAGACCTTCCAGTAGAACAAAACGTAGAGATGGAAGATAGTGATATTGACAATACTGACCCTATGTTGGCCTAGGCTAATGTGTGTGCGCACTCGTGTCTTAGTTTTTTTAAAAAAATTAAAAAGTTAAAAAAAGAAAAAAGCTTATAAAACAAGAACAAAAAGAAGGGAAGTATTTTTGTACAGCTGTACAATGTGTTTGTGCTTTAAGCTAAGTTTTTTTTTTAAGAGTCAAGAAGTTACAAAATGACATAGTTTATAAATTGAAAGTTATAGTAACCTAAAGTTAATGTATTGGTGAAGCAAATTTTTTTTCATAAACTTAATTTAGCCTAAGTGTACATGTTTTGAAAGTCTACGGTAGGGTTCAGTAATGTTCTAAGCCTTCACATTCGCTCACCATTCAGTCGCTCAGTGACTTACCCAGAGAAAATTCCAGTACTGCAAGCTCCATTCATGGTAAGTGCCCTATACAGGTATAGCATTTTTAATCTTTTATATAATATTTTCACTTTTGTCTATGTTTAGATATACAAATATTTATTGTTTTGTTACGGTAGCTGATAGTATTTAGTACAGTAACATATGGCATAAGTTTGTAGCCTAGGTGCAATAGTCTATACCATGTAGCCTAGGTGTACGGTAGGCAAAACCATCTAGGTTGGTCTAAGTACACTCTATGAATATTGTACAATGACAGTAATGCTTAAAAACACATTTCTTAGAATTATCCAGCAATTAAGTGAAGTATGACTGTGTATTATGACTGAAGGCAGGACATTTAACATAGTAGCCCTACAGTAGAGCTGTAAATGTAAACTGTTAACT
>NW_022316355.1:0-2960 GCF_002776525.5 Piliocolobus tephrosceles
TGTGTAGATTTATCAATTTCTCCATGTAATTTTGTCAGCTTTTGTTTTATGTATTTTAGGTTGTTATTCAAAATATGGATTATATTTTCCTGGAGTACTGGTCTTTTTGCTATTACATGGTACTGAAATTTATGCTTAAAAGCTTAAGAGTCTGTAATCGCAACACAGTTTTTGTCTATTTTATTAGAATCGTTTGGCAAAATGCATTTTAGTATAACTGAAATCTAAAAATTATAGGCTTAAACACCTCAGAGTTTATTCTATCAAGCAAAAGAAGTCTGAAAGTATTCATTCATGGCCTGGTGTCTTCACAAACTCATACACCGTTTTTTTCTGTTCTGTATGTCATTCTCATTTTGTGATTTTCAACCTAACATTACTTGATGGTTCCCGAGATTGGCTGGGGCTGCATTAACTGAGTCAGCGTTCCAGGCCAGCAGCATGAGGAGGTTGGGGAGGAAAGGGGCACTCACACCTTCTCCTTTAAAAAATGCCTTCTCAGAAGTATCACCTGTATCTTTGTGGCCAAAGCATAGTTTCCTGGTTACATTTAAGGTAGGCTGGGAAAAGAGAGTCTTCGTGTATTCAGCTAAGAATTCATGTTCTGTTATTAGGGAAGAAAGGATGAGTGAATGTTGGAAGACAGCTAGCTATCACTGTCACATCTCCTAAATACAAAAGCCAAAATTTATTTGTCCTTTGCTTTTTTCATCCATCTTGGCATTCAACCCCATCAACTAATCCCTACATACATTCTAAGATGTTACTCTCTCCTGACTCTGTCTGATTTCTCAGTTTTTATTGCTGTCACCTCTTCTTCAATACTGGTAATTTTTCAGATTCTTTTCTTTACATTCTCCTTTATCAGGTGTCCTCTCAAGCAGTCTTATTTACTCAGATGATTTTAGTTATTAATTATCTACTGGTGACTTCCAAATCTTGATCTTCACTCTAGGCCTCTGCCTAACTTCCTGTCTAACTTCCTTCCTGTTAATTACAGGGATTAAACATGCCTGCCTACATGTTTAATCCCTGTAATCTCAATATGTGCAAAACATAAGTGATTTTATCTGGTTCCCTTTCTCCAACCTTTTCCCATTCATCAGTCTCTACTTCAGTATATGACACCATAATGTCAGAGTATACAAAACGAATAATTGAGAATTTCACTTTAGTCCCTCCTTTTTCTTACTGCATCTATCAATTCTAATTACTATCTACACCAATTTCTTTTTCTATATTCCTGTTAAATAATATTTTCCCCCCAACTTAGGTGTTTTATTCTTTCACATGAAATATTGCCTAGACTTCCGCTCTTGCTCATTCAAATGTATTCTCCATGCCATTTCTTGATAGTCTTTTTTTATTTTTTATTTTAAGCTCCAGGGTACATGTGCAGGTTTGTTGCACAGGTAAACGTGTGTCATGATGGTTTGCTGAACCTATTAATCCATCACCTAGGTATTAAGCCCAGCGTGCGTTAGCTCTTTTCCCTAATGCTCTCCCGCCCCCCACCCTTCTCTGATAGGCCCCAGTGAGTGTTGTTCCCCACCCTGTGTCCATGTGTTCAGCTCCCACTTATAAGTGAGAACATCAAGTGTTTGGTTTTCTGTTCCTGCATCAATTTGCTGAGGATAATGGCTTCCAGCTCCCTGCATATCCCTGCAAAGGACATGATCTCATTCCTTTTTACAGCTGCATAGTATTCCATGATGTATATATGCCACATTTTCTTTATCCAGTCTATCATTGATGGGCATTTGGGTTGATTCCATGTCTTTGCTATTGTGAATAGTGCCACAGTGAACATATGCATGCATTTATCTTTATAATGAAATGATTTATATTTCTTTGGGTATATAACCAGTAATGGGATTGCTGGGTCAAATGGTATTTCTACTTCTAAATCTTTGAGGAATCACCACACTGTCTTACACAATGGTTGAACTAATTTACATTCCCACCAACAGTGTAAAAGTGTTCCTATTTCTCCACAACCTCACCAGCATCTTCTTGGCAGTTTTAAACACAAATTTAATCATCTTTTCTCATAAACACCTTTCCTTCACTGCATACAGACCTCTCATTATGCAAACTAATTTGTAGTTCCCTGAATTTATCATGTATTTTCCTGTCTTTATATCTTTGCTTAAAATCACTTTGCCCTACTCTGCTTGCATTAAACATGTCATCTCCCAAGACTAAGCTTAAGTTTCATCAGCTCTACAGAACTTAGTCTTACACTCCATGTGGAATTTTCTTCTCTCTATTTGGGGTCATGCTATACTTTGCGCATTTCTTATACCCTTTATAATCTCTGAGACAATTGTTGTAAGTTCTTTGATGTCTTGAAGCGTATTGTGTAAAGTTGTGAAGATGTTCACAACATAAAGTTCTGAACATCTTGCTTAGTAAATATATGGCAGGTAATTCCTAAGAATTACCTAAGTAATTATGCTTAATAAATGTATGGCAGTTAATTCCTTTTTTATTTTTATTTTTTTCAGATGTCTTTCTTAACTACCAATGGCAGGTAATTCCTCCAAATTAAGTTTAAGAGAATTTAAACAGAGCCTATTTTGTTTTCACTGGATATTGAATTCAATTTTGACAGCTCTTTCCCTTCAGCACTTGAAAAATATGGTGCCACTTCCTTTTGATATCTGTGGTTTTTAATGAGAAATTCACTCTTGTTCAAATTGCCCTTTCCCTACAGGTAATGTGTCATTTCTCTCTGACTGTTTTCAAGTTCTATTCTTGAATTTGGATTTTGTAAATCTTACAATGTATCTAGACATGGATTTATTTGAGGTTTTCCTTTTGGAGATTTGGTCAGCTACTTGAGTCTATACATTTATGCCTTTTCCCAAATTTGGGAGGTTTTCAGCTATTATTTCTTCAAATCTTTTTCCGGTCTCCCATCCTACTTTTTCATTCCTTCTAGGACTGATGAAATGATT
>NW_022316356.1:0-1234 GCF_002776525.5 Piliocolobus tephrosceles
CATGTGGTCCCAGCTGCTCAGGAGGCTGAGGCAGGAGGATCACTGGAGCCCAGGATTTCAAGGCTTGTGATTGTGCCACTGCATTCTAGCCTAGGCAACAGAGTGAGACTCTGCCTCAAAAAATAATAAATAAATAAACAAATAAATACGGCTGAAATGAACAGCTTCATCCATATCTTTTCATGAACACCCACCAACTTTTCCCTTCGAATAGCTTTCTAAAACTATATTTTTAAGTCATGCAATGACTTAACAAATTGCATGTTAGAAAGCCTGTTACCAATTTAGACTCCTGTAATATTTTGAAATATATATTTGGTCTTCATCCCCATCCACATTTACTGGCAAAAAAACTCTTTAAAACCCTTGGAATCTCCAGAGTACTAAGAATGTCGTTTGTGTGCTAATGAAATGACTGGTGATTGGGGACCCTAGAGAGCTCCAGGATGGGGGCTGGCCCCAGAAAGACATAGGCAGGATTGGGGGGTTGGGACTTTCAGCCTCACCTGCCAACCTCTGGAGAGGAGAGGGACTGAAGATTGAGTTGATCACCAATTGCCAATGATGTGGTCGATCATGCCTCTATAATGCCACCTCAGTGAAAACCCACAAGGACAGGGTTTGGAGAGCTCCCAGATAGCTGACTATGTGGAGCCTGGAGGGAGGTGTGTCTGCAGCAGGTGTGGGAGCTCTGAGCCCCTTCCCAGATGCCTCACCCTGTGCGCCTTTTCCATCTGCCTTTTCCCTTTCATACTTTGAAATATCCCTTGTAATAAATGAATAAGTGTAAGTAAAGTGTTTCCCTGAGCTCTGTCAGCCACTGTAGCAAATTAATCAAAGCCGAGGAGGGGATACTGGGAATCTTGATTTGCAGCCAGTTGGGCAGAAGCACAGGTCACAACCTACTACTTGTGACTGGTACCTGAAGCGGGGTAGTCTGGTGGGACTGAGCCCTTAACCTGTGAGGTCTGACACTGTCCAGGTAGAGAGTTTCAGAATTGAATTGAATTCGGAGACACCCAGCTGTTATCTGCTGAACGAGTGGCTGGTGTGGAGAAATCTCTGTGCATTTTAGTGACCAGTGATTAGAGAAATACAATTATCCTTTGGTATCTTCAAAGGGATTGGTCCCAAAACTCCTCCTCTGGAAGGATTTTGGTGATTTGGATGCCAAAATTACCGGATGCTCAAGTCCCTTACATATGAATGTGTAGTATTTGCATATAACCTACAA
>NW_022316357.1:0-1234 GCF_002776525.5 Piliocolobus tephrosceles
TTGTAGGTTATATGCAAATACTACACATTCATATGTAAGGGACTTGAGCATCCGGTAATTTTGGCATCCAAATCACCAAAATCCTTCCAGAGGAGGAGTTTTGGGACCAATCCCTTTGAAGATACCAAAGGATAATTGTATTTCTCTAATCACTGGTCACTAAAATGCACAGAGATTTCTCCACACCAGCCACTCGTTCAGCAGATAACAGCTGGGTGTCTCCGAATTCAATTCAATTCTGAAACTCTCTACCTGGACAGTGTCAGACCTCACAGGTTAAGGGCTCAGTCCCACCAGACTACCCCGCTTCAGGTACCAGTCACAAGTAGTAGGTTGTGACCTGTGCTTCTGCCCAACTGGCTGCAAATCAAGATTCCCAGTATCCCCTCCTCGGCTTTGATTAATTTGCTACAGTGGCTGACAGAGCTCAGGGAAACACTTTACTTACACTTATTCATTTATTACAAGGGATATTTCAAAGTATGAAAGGGAAAAGGCAGATGGAAAAGGCGCACAGGGTGAGGCATCTGGGAAGGGGCTCAGAGCTCCCACACCTGCTGCAGACACACCTCCCTCCAGGCTCCACATAGTCAGCTATCTGGGAGCTCTCCAAACCCTGTCCTTGTGGGTTTTCACTGAGGTGGCATTATAGAGGCATGATCGACCACATCATTGGCAATTGGTGATCAACTCAATCTTCAGTCCCTCTCCTCTCCAGAGGTTGGCAGGTGAGGCTGAAAGTCCCAACCCCCCAATCCTGCCTATGTCTTTCTGGGGCCAGCCCCCATCCTGGAGCTCTCTAGGGTCCCCAATCACCAGTCATTTCATTAGCACACAAACGACATTCTTAGTACTCTGGAGATTCCAAGGGTTTTAAAGAGTTTTTTTGCCAGTAAATGTGGATGGGGATGAAGACCAAATATATATTTCAAAATATTACAGGAGTCTAAATTGGTAACAGGCTTTCTAACATGCAATTTGTTAAGTCATTGCATGACTTAAAAATATAGTTTTAGAAAGCTATTCGAAGGGAAAAGTTGGTGGGTGTTCATGAAAAGATATGGATGAAGCTGTTCATTTCAGCCGTATTTATTTGTTTATTTATTTATTATTTTTTGAGGCAGAGTCTCACTCTGTTGCCTAGGCTAGAATGCAGTGGCACAATCACAAGCCTTGAAATCCTGGGCTCCAGTGATCCTCCTGCCTCAGCCTCCTGAGCAGCTGGGACCACATG
>NW_022316358.1:0-2496 GCF_002776525.5 Piliocolobus tephrosceles
CTATTGCCCTCCCACTCCTAGAAAAGCCGCTCTCCGCCATTGAGCCATGCGGCCTTCTTGCAGCCCCACTCCTGTCGTGATGTCGGGACTGTGGGAAGTCCGTCGGAGAGCCCCACGGGGGGACTCTGCCGGCCTCCTTCCCCGGAGGCCGACAGACTTCTCCCGCACACCTTAGGTTACCAAAATAAACCAGCAGTTTTGCTGTTACACTTGCCTACCCGCTGGTTCTTTTGCGCCCGCTCGGCTGGTCTTAGAAAAACAAGACAGATGGTGCCGAACCCGGGAGGAGACCCCTCCTCAGGGCCCCCAGGGTCCAGGGAGCCTCCTCCTCCTCCTTCCACGCCGCGGACAGACCAGGACCTGAGACCCGCTTCGCTCACTCTCACGGCCTCTCTGGGGTAAGTGCCCTTGTCTCCTCTTTACCACCCTCGGCCAAAATCCTGCGCAGGTCCGAGGTCCATTTTGAGCCACCAAGTGGCTTGGAAGCCACCATGTGGCTTCGGAGACCCTTGCAGGACGGAGACGTCCGCCTGAAGGTACTCTCCACTTTGGCTTCAAGAGCCTCCAGTCTGTCTCTGCTGGTTCCAAAGGACGCTTTGAAGCCAGGCAGAGATCCACTTCCATTTCCATTGTGTCCATTGTGTGTCGGTAAAGAGGAAACAAATGGGAAACCCCCAGTCCAAATTTCCAAAGAGCACCCCCTTAGGGTGCCTCCTAGCCAATTTAGAAACCTTACAGCTTGAACAAGACCTTAGGAGGAAGCGGTTAATTTTCCTTTCCACTGTGGCATGATCGACCTCAGCAATTTCTGCCAGCGGCTAGGCAAGTGGTCCAAAATTTACATACAAGGCTTTTAGGCCTTAGGCTCTCGTCCCTATACTCCTTCTCTCCCCGCTCTCCCCACCCCCTCCCTTCCTGCCCAGACTCCTCCTCCTCCCCCCATCCAGACTCTCCTCCTTCCTCCTCCTTATCTACTAGTAATCCACTCAGTCCTGTGCCTCCTTCGGGGCCCCCAACTGGCTGTCTTGAGTCCCCTATCTCTGCCCACACCCTCCTACAGTGTTAGCACCTTTGCGAGAGGTGGCTGGGGCGGAGGGGGTAGTCAGAGTACATGTCCCTTTTTCATTGGCCGATCTTTCCAAAATTGAGAAGCGTTTAGGTGATTTCTCAGCTAATCCTACCATATACATAAAGGAATTTAGACACCTTTGTCAGGCCTATGACTTAACTTGGCATGACCTCCAGGTTATCCTAACCTCTACCCTAAACTGACTGAGGTTCTAACCCAGTATACCCAGTTAGATCCAGCCTCCCACACAGGTGCCACCATTTTGGCGTCTTATTTCATTTCTCAATCAGCTCCTGACATTCATAAAAAACTTCAAAAGGTAGAGGATGGTCCTCAGACACCAATACAAGACCTGGTTAAATTAGCCTTTAAGGTCTATAGCTCCAGAGAGGAGACAGCAGGCTCACCTTGAACAGAAGGCACAGCTCCTAGCAGCGGCTTTACAGCCCAGTTGTAACCCCAGACCAGAGAGCACACACCCCTCAGACTCCAAAGCTACAAAAGGAGCCTGCCTGCTATAAGTGCGGCAAGGCAGGACACTATGCCAACAGGTGTCCGCAAGGTCCCCGAGTCCCAACGCAGCCTTGCTATAAGTGCAAGGCATCGGGACATTAGGCCAGTGAATGTCCTAACCCTCGTCCACCAGCAACCCCCTGCCCTGCTTGCCAGCAGGGTGGAAACTGGAAGTCTGATTGCCCCACCCTGAGAACAGGTGCCGCGCCTCTACGTGACCCCCTTTCCCAGGATCCTGGGAGCTCCTTCCAGCTCCTACATCTGGACGATGACAACTGAAGGTGCCGAGACTCGGGGACCCCCATCACCCTCGCCGAGCCGCGGGTAACTCTCCTGGTAGCGGGTAAGACAATTACTTTTTTAATCAACAGCGAGGCTACCTATTCTGTTTTGCCGTCCTTCTCTGGACCTAGCCTTCCATCCAATATCTCTGTAGTAGGAGTAAGTGGAAAGCCATCCACTCCACGAAAAACTCCAATCCTTAATTGCTGCCTGGCCAACAAGCACTTTGCGCACTCATTCCTCATTCCCAACTAAAAAGGGCCCCTACCAAAAGCAATCAGTGGAAATCAGTTTGGCTTTCCCCCACTCGCCTCAAACTTACTAAATTTTCTTAACTATCTCATACTCCCAAACCTTGCCAGGACTATCCTTCTGGGTTTTGCCCATATTCCAACAAATGCTTCCATTCCTCATTCCTATACTAATATTGTGCCTTATTTTATTTTTCATCCATGCGTCCAAATACCAACCATGGGCCCTGACCTTAACGACGCCCCTTAACAGCAGGAAGTAGCCAGACAGACCACGGCGCCCCTTTATCACTATTATCAATAAAAGGTTGGACTGTTTGGACGAACCGAGGCAAGATGGTGCACTTCCGGGTTCTTCATCCCCACCCCCAACTCTTCCCG
>NW_022316359.1:0-2496 GCF_002776525.5 Piliocolobus tephrosceles
CGGGAAGAGTTGGGGGTGGGGATGAAGAACCCGGAAGTGCACCATCTTGCCTCGGTTCGTCCAAACAGTCCAACCTTTTATTGATAATAGTGATAAAGGGGCGCCGTGGTCTGTCTGGCTACTTCCTGCTGTTAAGGGGCGTCGTTAAGGTCAGGGCCCATGGTTGGTATTTGGACGCATGGATGAAAAATAAAATAAGGCACAATATTAGTATAGGAATGAGGAATGGAAGCATTTGTTGGAATATGGGCAAAACCCAGAAGGATAGTCCTGGCAAGGTTTGGGAGTATGAGATAGTTAAGAAAATTTAGTAAGTTTGAGGCGAGTGGGGGAAAGCCAAACTGATTTCCACTGATTGCTTTTGGTAGGGGCCCTTTTTAGTTGGGAATGAGGAATGAGTGCGCAAAGTGCTTGTTGGCCAGGCAGCAATTAAGGATTGGAGTTTTTCGTGGAGTGGATGGCTTTCCACTTACTCCTACTACAGAGATATTGGATGGAAGGCTAGGTCCAGAGAAGGACGGCAAAACAGAATAGGTAGCCTCGCTGTTGATTAAAAAAGTAATTGTCTTACCCGCTACCAGGAGAGTTACCCGCGGCTCGGCGAGGGTGATGGGGGTCCCCGAGTCTCGGCACCTTCAGTTGTCATCGTCCAGATGTAGGAGCTGGAAGGAGCTCCCAGGATCCTGGGAAAGGGGGTCACGTAGAGGCGCGGCACCTGTTCTCAGGGTGGGGCAATCAGACTTCCAGTTTCCACCCTGCTGGCAAGCAGGGCAGGGGGTTGCTGGTGGACGAGGGTTAGGACATTCACTGGCCTAATGTCCCGATGCCTTGCACTTATAGCAAGGCTGCGTTGGGACTCGGGGACCTTGCGGACACCTGTTGGCATAGTGTCCTGCCTTGCCGCACTTATAGCAGGCAGGCTCCTTTTGTAGCTTTGGAGTCTGAGGGGTGTGTGCTCTCTGGTCTGGGGTTACAACTGGGCTGTAAAGCCGCTGCTAGGAGCTGTGCCTTCTGTTCAAGGTGAGCCTGCTGTCTCCTCTCTGGAGCTATAGACCTTAAAGGCTAATTTAACCAGGTCTTGTATTGGTGTCTGAGGACCATCCTCTACCTTTTGAAGTTTTTTATGAATGTCAGGAGCTGATTGAGAAATGAAATAAGACGCCAAAATGGTGGCACCTGTGTGGGAGGCTGGATCTAACTGGGTATACTGGGTTAGAACCTCAGTCAGTTTAGGGTAGAGGTTAGGATAACCTGGAGGTCATGCCAAGTTAAGTCATAGGCCTGACAAAGGTGTCTAAATTCCTTTATGTATATGGTAGGATTAGCTGAGAAATCACCTAAACGCTTCTCAATTTTGGAAAGATCGGCCAATGAAAAAGGGACATGTACTCTGACTACCCCCTCCGCCCCAGCCACCTCTCGCAAAGGTGCTAACACTGTAGGAGGGTGTGGGCAGAGATAGGGGACTCAAGACAGCCAGTTGGGGGCCCCGAAGGAGGCACAGGACTGAGTGGATTACTAGTAGATAAGGAGGAGGAAGGAGGAGAGTCTGGATGGGGGGAGGAGGAGGAGTCTGGGCAGGAAGGGAGGGGGTGGGGAGAGCGGGGAGAGAAGGAGTATAGGGACGAGAGCCTAAGGCCTAAAAGCCTTGTATGTAAATTTTGGACCACTTGCCTAGCCGCTGGCAGAAATTGCTGAGGTCGATCATGCCACAGTGGAAAGGAAAATTAACCGCTTCCTCCTAAGGTCTTGTTCAAGCTGTAAGGTTTCTAAATTGGCTAGGAGGCACCCTAAGGGGGTGCTCTTTGGAAATTTGGACTGGGGGTTTCCCATTTGTTTCCTCTTTACCGACACACAATGGACACAATGGAAATGGAAGTGGATCTCTGCCTGGCTTCAAAGCGTCCTTTGGAACCAGCAGAGACAGACTGGAGGCTCTTGAAGCCAAAGTGGAGAGTACCTTCAGGCGGACGTCTCCGTCCTGCAAGGGTCTCCGAAGCCACATGGTGGCTTCCAAGCCACTTGGTGGCTCAAAATGGACCTCGGACCTGCGCAGGATTTTGGCCGAGGGTGGTAAAGAGGAGACAAGGGCACTTACCCCAGAGAGGCCGTGAGAGTGAGCGAAGCGGGTCTCAGGTCCTGGTCTGTCCGCGGCGTGGAAGGAGGAGGAGGAGGCTCCCTGGACCCTGGGGGCCCTGAGGAGGGGTCTCCTCCCGGGTTCGGCACCATCTGTCTTGTTTTTCTAAGACCAGCCGAGCGGGCGCAAAAGAACCAGCGGGTAGGCAAGTGTAACAGCAAAACTGCTGGTTTATTTTGGTAACCTAAGGTGTGCGGGAGAAGTCTGTCGGCCTCCGGGGAAGGAGGCCGGCAGAGTCCCCCCGTGGGGCTCTCCGACGGACTTCCCACAGTCCCGACATCACGACAGGAGTGGGGCTGCAAGAAGGCCGCATGGCTCAATGGCGGAGAGCGGCTTTTCTAGGAGTGGGAGGGCAATAG
>NW_022316360.1:0-1417 GCF_002776525.5 Piliocolobus tephrosceles
CATGTGGTCCCAGCTGCTCAGGAGGCTGAGGCAGGAGGATCACTGGACCCAGGATTTCAAGGCTTGTGATTGTGCCACTGCACTCCAGCCTAGGCAACAGAGTGAGACTCTGCCTCAAAAAATAATAAATAAATAAACAAATAAATATGGCTGAAATGAACAGCTTCATCCATATCTTTTCATGAACACCCACCAACTTTTCCCTTCGAATAGCTTTCTAAAACTATAGTTTTAAGTCATGCAATGACTTAACAAATTGCATGTTAGAAAGCATGTTACCAATTTAGACTCCTGTGATATTTTGAAATATATATTTGGTCTTCACACCCATCCACATTTACTGGCAAAAAACTCCTTAAAACCCTTGGAATCTCCAGAGTATTGAGAGTGTCATTTGTGTGCTAATGAAATGACTGGTGACTGGGGACCCTAGAGAGCTTCAGGATGGGGGCTGGCCCCAGAAAGACATAGGCGGGATTAGGGGGTTGGGACTTTCAGCCCCACCTGCCAACCTCTGGGGAGAGGAGAGGGACTGAAGATTGAGTTGATCACCAGTTGCCAATGATGTGGTCGATCATGCCTCTGTAAGGCCACCTCAGTGAAAACCCACAAGGACAGAGTTTGGAGAGCTCCCAGATAGCTGAATATGTGGAGCCTGGAGGGAGGTGTGTCTGCAGCAGGTGTGGGAGCTCTGAGCCCCTTCCCAGATGCCTCACGCTGTGCGCCTTTTCCATCTGCCTTTTCCTTTTCATACTTTGAAACATCCCTTGTAATAAATGAATAAGTGTAAGTAAAGTGTTTCCCTGAGCTCTGTGAGCCACTGTAGCAAATTAATCAAACCCGAGGAGGGGATACTGGGAATCCTGATTTGCAGCCAGTTGGGCAGAAGCAGAGGTCACAACCTACTACTTGTGACTGGTACCTGAAGCGGGGCAGCCTGGTGGGACTGAGCCCTTAACCTGTGAGGTCTGACACTGTCCAGGTAGAGAGTTTCAGAATTGAATTGAATTAGGAGACATCCAGCTGTTAATCTGCTGAACGAATGGCTGGTGTGGAGAAATCTCTATGCATTTTAGTGACCAGTGATCAGAGAAATACAATTATCCGTTGGTATCTTCAAAGGGATTGGTCCCAAAACTCCTCCTCTGGAAGGGTTTTGGTGATTTGGACACCAAAATTACCAGATGCTCAAGTCCCTTACATATGAATGTGTAGCATTTGCATATAACCTACAGACATCCTCCATATGCTTTAAATCAGGGGTGTCCAATCTTTTGGTTTTCCTGGGCCACACTGGAAGAAGAATTGTCTTGGGCCACATATAAAATACACTAATACTAACGATAGCTGATGAGCTTTAAAAAATCGCCAAAAAAAAATCTCATAATGTTTTAAGAAAGTTTACAAATTTGTGTTG
>NW_022316361.1:0-1417 GCF_002776525.5 Piliocolobus tephrosceles
CAACACAAATTTGTAAACTTTCTTAAAACATTATGAGATTTTTTTTTGGCGATTTTTTAAAGCTCATCAGCTATCGTTAGTATTAGTGTATTTTATATGTGGCCCAAGACAATTCTTCTTCCAGTGTGGCCCAGGAAAACCAAAAGATTGGACACCCCTGATTTAAAGCATATGGAGGATGTCTGTAGGTTATATGCAAATGCTACACATTCATATGTAAGGGACTTGAGCATCTGGTAATTTTGGTGTCCAAATCACCAAAACCCTTCCAGAGGAGGAGTTTTGGGACCAATCCCTTTGAAGATACCAACGGATAATTGTATTTCTCTGATCACTGGTCACTAAAATGCATAGAGATTTCTCCACACCAGCCATTCGTTCAGCAGATTAACAGCTGGATGTCTCCTAATTCAATTCAATTCTGAAACTCTCTACCTGGACAGTGTCAGACCTCACAGGTTAAGGGCTCAGTCCCACCAGGCTGCCCCGCTTCAGGTACCAGTCACAAGTAGTAGGTTGTGACCTCTGCTTCTGCCCAACTGGCTGCAAATCAGGATTCCCAGTATCCCCTCCTCGGGTTTGATTAATTTGCTACAGTGGCTCACAGAGCTCAGGGAAACACTTTACTTACACTTATTCATTTATTACAAGGGATGTTTCAAAGTATGAAAAGGAAAAGGCAGATGGAAAAGGCGCACAGCGTGAGGCATCTGGGAAGGGGCTCAGAGCTCCCACACCTGCTGCAGACACACCTCCCTCCAGGCTCCACATATTCAGCTATCTGGGAGCTCTCCAAACTCTGTCCTTGTGGGTTTTCACTGAGGTGGCCTTACAGAGGCATGATCGACCACATCATTGGCAACTGGTGATCAACTCAATCTTCAGTCCCTCTCCTCTCCCCAGAGGTTGGCAGGTGGGGCTGAAAGTCCCAACCCCCTAATCCCGCCTATGTCTTTCTGGGGCCAGCCCCCATCCTGAAGCTCTCTAGGGTCCCCAGTCACCAGTCATTTCATTAGCACACAAATGACACTCTCAATACTCTGGAGATTCCAAGGGTTTTAAGGAGTTTTTTGCCAGTAAATGTGGATGGGTGTGAAGACCAAATATATATTTCAAAATATCACAGGAGTCTAAATTGGTAACATGCTTTCTAACATGCAATTTGTTAAGTCATTGCATGACTTAAAACTATAGTTTTAGAAAGCTATTCGAAGGGAAAAGTTGGTGGGTGTTCATGAAAAGATATGGATGAAGCTGTTCATTTCAGCCATATTTATTTGTTTATTTATTTATTATTTTTTGAGGCAGAGTCTCACTCTGTTGCCTAGGCTGGAGTGCAGTGGCACAATCACAAGCCTTGAAATCCTGGGTCCAGTGATCCTCCTGCCTCAGCCTCCTGAGCAGCTGGGACCACATG
>NW_022316362.1:0-1338 GCF_002776525.5 Piliocolobus tephrosceles
TAATTCTACAAGATGAATGCACACATCACAAAGCATTTTCTCAGATATCTTCCTTCCAGTTTTTATCCTGGGATATTTGCTTTTTCGACATTGGACTCAAGGAGATCAAAAATCTCCTTTCACAGAATGAACAAAAACAGTGTTTCCAAACTGCTGAATCCAAAGAAAGTTTTAACTCTGTGTAATTAATGTATACATCACAAAGCAGTTTTGCAGAAAGTTTATTTCTATTTTTTTATCTGAAGATGTTTCTTTTTCACCACAGGCCTGAAAGCACTCCAAAATAGCACTTGGCAGATTCTACAAAAACAGTGTTTCCAAACTCCTGAATGAAAATGCAGGTTTAACTCTGTGAGATGAATGTGCAAGTCAAAACGTGGTTTCACAGATAGCTTTCTACTAGTTTTTATCTTGATATATTCGCTTTTTTGTCATTTGCCTCAATGAGATCCAATATGTCCATTCATAGAATGGACAAAACATTGTTCCAAACAGCTGAATCTGAAGAAAGGTTTAAATCTGTGAGATGAATGCACACATCACAAAGTAGTTTCTCAGAAAGCTTCCTTCTAGTTTTTATCTGAAGATGTTTCCTTTTTCACTCTAGACCTCAATGCACTCCCAGATACTGTTTGCAGATTCTGCAAAAACAGTTTTTCCCAGTTGCTGAATGAAAAGAAAAGTTTAACTTTGTGACAGGAATGCACACATTACAAAGCCGTTTCTCAGATAAGTTCCTTCTAGTTTTTATACTGGACTATTGTCTTTTTCATCATTGTCCTCAATAAGCTCCCAAATGGCCGTTCGAAAAATGTACAAAAACAGTGTTCCACACTGCAGAATCGGAAGATGAATGGACACATCACAAAGCAGTTTCTCAGAAAGTCTGTTTCTAGTTTTTATCTGAAGATGTTTCCTTTTTCACCCAAGATTTCAATGTGCTCCCAAATATCTCTTTGCAGATTCCACAAAAACATTGTTTCCAAACTGTTGAAAAAAAAGAAAGGTTTAACTAGGCAAGATGAATATACCCATCACAAAGCTGTATCTCAGAAAGCTTCTGTCTTATTTCATCCTAGTATATTCTCACCATTGACACCAATGAGCTCCCAAATGTCCTTTCACAGCATGGACAAAACAGTGTTTCCAAACTGCTGAATCCAAACAATGATTTAACTCTATTAGATGAATGTACACCTCACAAACAGGTTTTCAGAAAGCTTCTTTCTTGTTTTTATCTGAAGTTGTTTCCTTTTTCACCATAGGCCTCCATGCACTCTCAAATATCCCCTCACAGATTCTACAAAAACAGTGTTTCCAAACTGCTGAATGAAAAGA
>NW_022316363.1:0-1338 GCF_002776525.5 Piliocolobus tephrosceles
TCTTTTCATTCAGCAGTTTGGAAACACTGTTTTTGTAGAATCTGTGAGGGGATATTTGAGAGTGCATGGAGGCCTATGGTGAAAAAGGAAACAACTTCAGATAAAAACAAGAAAGAAGCTTTCTGAAAACCTGTTTGTGAGGTGTACATTCATCTAATAGAGTTAAATCATTGTTTGGATTCAGCAGTTTGGAAACACTGTTTTGTCCATGCTGTGAAAGGACATTTGGGAGCTCATTGGTGTCAATGGTGAGAATATACTAGGATGAAATAAGACAGAAGCTTTCTGAGATACAGCTTTGTGATGGGTATATTCATCTTGCCTAGTTAAACCTTTCTTTTTTTTCAACAGTTTGGAAACAATGTTTTTGTGGAATCTGCAAAGAGATATTTGGGAGCACATTGAAATCTTGGGTGAAAAAGGAAACATCTTCAGATAAAAACTAGAAACAGACTTTCTGAGAAACTGCTTTGTGATGTGTCCATTCATCTTCCGATTCTGCAGTGTGGAACACTGTTTTTGTACATTTTTCGAACGGCCATTTGGGAGCTTATTGAGGACAATGATGAAAAAGACAATAGTCCAGTATAAAAACTAGAAGGAACTTATCTGAGAAACGGCTTTGTAATGTGTGCATTCCTGTCACAAAGTTAAACTTTTCTTTTCATTCAGCAACTGGGAAAAACTGTTTTTGCAGAATCTGCAAACAGTATCTGGGAGTGCATTGAGGTCTAGAGTGAAAAAGGAAACATCTTCAGATAAAAACTAGAAGGAAGCTTTCTGAGAAACTACTTTGTGATGTGTGCATTCATCTCACAGATTTAAACCTTTCTTCAGATTCAGCTGTTTGGAACAATGTTTTGTCCATTCTATGAATGGACATATTGGATCTCATTGAGGCAAATGACAAAAAAGCGAATATATCAAGATAAAAACTAGTAGAAAGCTATCTGTGAAACCACGTTTTGACTTGCACATTCATCTCACAGAGTTAAACCTGCATTTTCATTCAGGAGTTTGGAAACACTGTTTTTGTAGAATCTGCCAAGTGCTATTTTGGAGTGCTTTCAGGCCTGTGGTGAAAAAGAAACATCTTCAGATAAAAAAATAGAAATAAACTTTCTGCAAAACTGCTTTGTGATGTATACATTAATTACACAGAGTTAAAACTTTCTTTGGATTCAGCAGTTTGGAAACACTGTTTTTGTTCATTCTGTGAAAGGAGATTTTTGATCTCCTTGAGTCCAATGTCGAAAAAGCAAATATCCCAGGATAAAAACTGGAAGGAAGATATCTGAGAAAATGCTTTGTGATGTGTGCATTCATCTTGTAGAATTA
>NW_022316364.1:0-2020 GCF_002776525.5 Piliocolobus tephrosceles
TGAATGCACACAATACAAAGCAGTTTCTCAGATATTTTCCTTCTAGTTTTTATCCTGGTATATTTGCTTTTTTGCCATTGGCCTCAATGAGATCCTAAAAGTAAATTTACACAATGGACAAATAGTGTTTTTAAACTGCTGAATCCAAAGAAAGTTTTAATTTTGTCAGATGAATGCACAATCACAAAGCAGTTTCTCAGATTCCTTATAGTTTTTATCTGAAGATGTTTTCTTTTTCACCATATGCCTCAATGAACTCCAAAATATCACTTCGAAGTTTCTACAAAAACAGTGTTTCCAAACTGCTGAATGTGAAGAAAGATTTAATTTTGAGAGATGTGTGGACATGTCAAAAATTGGTTTCTCAGATAGCTTCCATTTATCTTTATCCTTAGATAATCTCTTCTTCACCATTGGCCTCAATGAGCTCCCATATATCCATTCGCAGAATATACAAAAACAGTGTTTCCAAACTGCTGAATCCCAAGAACACCTTAATTCCATGGGATGAATTCACACATCACATAGCAGTTTCTCAGAAAGCTTCTTTCTAGTTTTTAATTGAAGATAATTCTTTTTCACCATTGACCTCAATGCACTCCCAAATATCCCAATGCAGATTCCACAAAAACAGTGCTTCCAAAATGTTGAATAAAACCAAGTTTTAATTCTACAAAATGAATGCACACATTACAAAGCATTTTCTCAGATATCTTCCTTCCAGTTTTTATCCTGGGATATTTGCTTTTTCGACATTGGACTCAAGGAGATCAAAAATCTCCTTTCACAGAATGAACAAAAAGAGTGTTCCCAAACAGCTGAATCCAAAGAAAGTTTTAACTCTGTGAGATGAATGTATACATCACAAAGCAGTTTTGCAGAAAGTTTCTTTCTATTTTTTTATCTGAAGATGTTTCTTTTTCATCACAGGCCTGAAAGCACTCCAAAATAGCACTTGGCAGATTCTACAAAAACAGTGTTTCCAAACTCCTGAATGAAAATGAAGGCTTAACTCTATGAGATGAATGCATAAGTCAAAATGCGGTTTCATAGATAGCTTTCTACTAGTTTTTATCTTGATATATTCACTTTTTTGTCATTGGCCTCAGTGAGCTCCAATATGTCCATTCATAGAATGGACAAAACATTGTTCCAAACAGCTGAATCTGAAGAAAGGTTTAAATCTGTGAGATGAATGCACACATCACAAAGCAGTTTCTCAGAATGCTTCCTTCTAGTTTTTATCTGAAGATGTTTCCTTTTTCACTCTAGACCTCAGTGCACTCCCAGATACTGTTTGCAGATTCTGCAAAAACAGTTTTTCCCAGTTGCTGAATGAAAAGAAAAGTTTAACTTTGTGACAGGAATGCACACGTTACAAAGCCGTTTCTCAGATAAGTTCCTTCTAGTTTTTATCCTGGAATATTGTCTTTTTCATCATTGTCCTCAATAAGCTCCCAAATGGCCATTCAAAAAATGTACAAAAACAGTGTTCCAAACTGCAGAATCGAAAGAAAGGTTTAGCTGTTACATGAATGCACACATCATAAAGCAGTTTCTCAGAAAGTCTGTTTCTAGTTTTTATCTGAAGATGTTTCCCTTTTCACCCAAGACTTCAATGTGCTCCCAAATATCTCTTTGCAGATTCCACAAAAACAATGTTTCCAAACTATTGAATAAAAAGAAAGGTTTAACTAGGCAAGATGAATATACCCATCACAAAGCCGTATCTCAGAAAGCTTCTGTCTTATTTCATCCTAGTGTATTCTCATCATTGACACTAATGAGCTCCCAAATGTCCTTTCAGAGCATGGACAAAACAGTGTTTCCAAACTGTTGAATCCAAACAATGATTTAACTCTATGAGATGAGTGCACACATCATAAACAGGTTTTCAGAAAGCTTCTTTCTTGTTTTTATCTGAAGTTGTTTCCTGTTTCACCATAGGCCTCCATGCACTCTCAAACATCCCTTCACAGATTCTACAAAAACAGTGTTTCCAAACTGCTGAATGAAAAGA